>NW_023596746.1:29912369-30012369 GCF_011947565.3 Pollicipes pollicipes | reverse complement strand
TCGAAACGGATGTGAGTAGTAAATTCAAAATTTAAAAAAAACCTGTCGATCACTCTCAATTCTTCTTTTTTTTTGACAGCGACCCATGGTTTTTCACGTCACCACTTCACATAAGTTACAAATCGGCGAGCACTCAAGGTTGAACAGAACAGTGAAATCCGTCGCCATTATGCAGTTAAGTCCAAGAAGCTCGGGGTTGTTCGCTTCTCTGGTTGTCTCATCATGCGACAACCAGAGAAGAATAATAGGTGTATATATATATATATATATATATATATATATATATATATATATATATATATGTGATATCTATATCTATATACACACATATATATATACATATATATTAGGCGTATATATCCCTGTCTTATATATATAAATATATATATATATAATATATGCATATATATATATATATATATATATATATATATATATAAGACAGGGAAGAAAAAAGCATTGTCGAGGCGTTCCTATTTGGCGTTTGTGACTATCATTTCCAGTTGTAACGGCCGTCAATTGGCTCTCAACCCAAGTTGTGAGGGTGCGATGACGTAATCAAACAAGGACTTATTGAGGAGCACGTTTCCTAAACAAAGAATTGTGTTGTCTACAGCAGTGTTTCCGCGTGAAAGTATACCAAGAGTTACAGTTGAGCTTAGTTCATCATAGTTGGTGTTTGCTTCAGTATCCTCAGATGTGGAACATTCCCTTAAACACAGCATGGCAGGGAGCGGAAATGCCAGAACTGTATTCTCGTAAAGGGAACCAAGCGAGAGCCACTGCTATGAAACGAAAACAGTGAAATAAATCTCGCTGAATCTGATAATTTATCGCAGCGGTTTGGTCTTTCATCGGGTGTAACAAGAACAAATCTATTTCGCCCCGAACGAGAAATGGGCAGCCTAAGGCGTTACAAACGCTGAGACATTGTGGACGTCCGTTAGCAAGATATCGCCAAAGATTTCTAGCGGATTTACTGGCCATTTTTCACTGTGACGCCCGAAGCGATCCGTGTTTGGGCTCGGGCATGGGCGTTGCAAGGAAAAAATAAAGGCATTTTCTTCAACCGAGGACTGAAAAAACGGGAGTGTTCGACAAAGCAGCATGCTATGCAAGGCCAGCGCTCCTGAGATGCGACAACGACGTAATGAACGTCTGCTTTTTTACAGGTGGGGCTGAGTGTTACCCGTGACAGGCACCTATGGCTAGCGGTGGCTCAAAAGAGCCACAGTTCAGCCTCAAGAACTTTTGATTTATTGCGTTTGAACGCCATATCATCCATTTCATTTCATGGTTAATGGTCGGCAGTGGAAGTCGTTTCAAATGATACCATCTAATGAAAAAGTGTCATCAAATCAACAAAATGACAACGGTCTTACCTTACAAAATGGTGGTTGAAAACTTTAATTGAAATGCGGTGCTCGGTTGCTGCTTTCCACTACACAGAGACTATTCAGCGTCATTGAATGTTCACCAGCAGAATCTGATCAATGTAACGTAGGAACTTGCCACGTAAATGTAAAACATTGTCACTCAGCCACAACCAGCGATGCGTCAAAAGAAACAGCAGTGGTTTGGTCCAATTTTGTTGATCCGACACTCATTAGTTCAACCTAAAGGATAGACATGGCTCAAATAACCATTCCAAAAAGTGGCACAATATAGCATCCCAATTCATCGCAACCGGGTTCTCCAGTCTCACGCCTTAAACCCCGCCTCGGTCAAAGCCCACTGGTCTAAGGCTGCTGGTCTGCCCAGCGGCTGTGCTGTGCTGTGCTGTGCTGCGCTATGCTGCGCTGCGTTGCGCCGAGCCGCTCTCGTGCCGCAGCCAGCCTGCGGCCGGTGCCCGTTCCCACCTGTCGTTTGGCCTGTCGTTTGACCTGTCGTTTGACCTGTCCCGCGAGCGGGTGAGGTCGATGGCCGACTTGGAGAAGTGGCGCAGTAGCGAGCCATGGAGCGAGCTGTGATCCGACGCCTTGTCAGGGTCTGCAACGACACAGCGGTACGCGGGTTAGCTGCAGGCCTCCGATGTCCTGCTCGGCGTTTGTTGCAAGGATGTGGTGTTCCGCTCGGTGAGATATCGCCTGTTTTACGGAATTGCGCAACGTGCGTCCGGCATGGCAAGAAGCTTCGGCCATCTCCAGCGACTTGGACGAACTCCTTTAGCGTCTGATGATCAACATGGCTAATATTATAGACGTCAGAATCTTGAGTGGGCTATACGCAGATGATGAAGAGCATCTATGCTGAATCTGTAGGTTATGCACCCTTTTATTGATGGCAAATTCCGAGAAAAAAAATGACTGTTGTACATACAATACGTCACCTTGTACGAACACCGACTACTCTGGACATATCAGCTGTGACCTTCAACAACAGCCCTTTTCAAGTGATCTTCATCCGGATTTGCCACCGAATATTACAGATTTTTTCGGCTGGGTATCGGTTGGTGCAGAACACCTCCACCCGGTCTGATAACCTGGTTGGAGAACAAAGTCGGCACAACGCCAATGGAGGGCTCAACACAAATTGCATGGCTCTTCAGCGAGATAAAAACGCATTCCTCGTCGCGACGATGCTGCCAAAGAAGTGCATTTAATTAGCCACCGGCGTCACCGAAACGCCGAACCGAACGCCCCTCCGCGCTCGTTACATCTGTCCCCTCAGAAAGACATTTGGGGACCGCGGCGAGCCGGCCGCGTTTTTGCAATCGACTGGCCGCCGCGCCGCCGGTCGCCGCCTGCGCGCCGTGAATGGGACCACGGGCGTCGCAGCCGACGGCCTTCCTGACTAATGGCCCGCGAGGGCGGCTTGAATGGCGCGCCGCCGCGCCGCAGACGAATATGACGCGCTGGTCACGCGCCACGGAATCAGCGTCTTTCACTCGCACTCCGGATCCTTGGTAAGAGCAGGCTTGGCATGTCCACCACGTAGCTCATAATGGAGCTGCAGGAAGCCAAAGAGACACCATTATTAGCGTTGTTATGAGCTTGCTCATAAAATTATACAATTGCTAAGGTATTGACATAAATTCATGAACTGTTGGACTATCAAAATCCTAAAATAAAACATGCTTGAAGCCGAAGGCAAGGCATGCCATGAATGACATTGACGTAGGTGATGCGCAATTCCCTCGCGTCAGAGCATATATGGCCATTATCTGGTAAAACTGGCGAGGCCCGGGTGTACAGTCGGAAAAAATCTCCTGCTATCTTAAGTGCACTTCCGCTGTCGAAATGTCATGACTATGGTCTTGTTATCTGTCTGGTAAGTGATGGTGCGTTCGGTCTCTGTGTATCGCAGCACAGTGTAGAGCCGTGGCTGATATCGTAAAAGCCTGCATGATAAGCTGATGTCTTCCTTGCACGGATGTTGATTACACGCATCGAACGAGCGCCAGAGGCAGGTAGCATCATGGAAAAAGCGTGTAACGAGAAGTGCACACCTAAAGGTGCTTAAATGGGGATTCAAGACGGCCCACTTCGCCGCATTGTTGTACCTTAGGTCCACGAACAGATCTGCCATTGACAAACTTGTTAATTGTCGACAAATATGGGGACAATAAGTTGCGAGCTTGGCACTCAAACGTGCAAGCAAAATTTATCGGGGCTCTCTTCTCTAAAATAATTTTTGGTGTGGTCATGTGGAAGATGAAAGAAGAAGAACGCACATCCTCTGTACACCGGCTTTTGCAATGGAAATTGTCAAGTTAATTTAAGCAAAGCTAAATGAAATGGCAATGTAAAATATTTAAATGACAATTAAAAAACATGTCATTTGGAACAAAATTGTGCCGGATAAGCGTCGAATACGTTCTCTCTATCCACCATACATAACAGTGACCCATGTTTATATGGTGACTAAATTTAATGCGTGTTTTTGAAGCTCATGAACGTGTTGACGGCAAGCACAAATGGGAACTGGTAGTTAGCACCAGCTTCTCATGAACGCAACAGCTGCGTGAGGTAGAAGGGATGTACCCCTCCCCCCTTGCTTACGAAAGTATATTTAGTGTATCTTTTACCACTTGGAGCTAGGGTGTAAATTTCTACCCAACTTTGCATTCACAAGTAGGGAGTTTTCACAATAGATGTGGCTATTGCTACCTTTTTTCTTTGCTCGCAGATTTTCGGCACAGTGAAGCTTCATGTCGGCAAAGTATGCACATTTGTATTGAGGTAAAGCAGGGCGTAAACGATTCCCAACTCACCATTTCAGAAAAAAAAATCACGGCCTTCTCCAAATGTGGTGAAAAAGATTTTCTGCTATCGAGAATGCCTTCATCACCACTCGTTGAAATGAGCACGCACTGTAAGTTAGCTGCACTTCCGGGGAACACTATCTCCAAGCCTCCGAGCAAAGAACTACGCTCACCTGTTTTATTTCGGACGCGCGGTTAACAAAACTCTCCTCACTGTCTGGTGTCAATGTCATGTGCAACGCGGGTTGACTGAAACAGCGTAGCTAGTTGACCTGGCTCACCAGTAGCCGTGCAACCATGCATCGGTACATATATGGTGACTCAGTGAGACCACCGACGCTGATTTCAACCGCCTCCGGGCGACACCGGCAGGAGCGGACTTTCGAAGAGGGTGCCGATGGTGAAGTGGTTAACGCGCTTGTGTTAGCCACTGCACGTCTGGGAAACTAGAAGTGCGGGGTTCGATTCCCCACGGTGCTTGCCCTTCCTGCTGGGGTAATAAGCAGGCGACGCCATGTGGCCTCAGCAGCTGAGTGCGTCGTAAAACCCCAATGCCCCCTCCCCCGAGACTTTCGAAGGTCCGCGATCGTCTTGGCTGAAGAGTACGTTCCAGACCCAGTAGCATTGCAACGCTCGTGCCTACGACAGTTATGCAGTGAAGCCCGTGCGATATCATTAGCGAGCGTTCTGTTCGATACGCAAGATTCCTTCGCATTAGAAGACGGTGACGTAAGAATCAAACTGTGCATTTAAAACTGAAATTTGCTGAACTTCAATATGAATAAGGTAGCAAATTTGATATCATTAATATCAAATATAAACTCATAAATTGCTTGAATCCGTGACTTCTAGGAAAGGTTTTCATTAAAAAATAGTGCCAGGCCTTTCGCCTCCCTCACTGCGGTGATGAGCCTTTTATCAGGTGGGACCTCCACGGTGGAAATCGATTATAAGTTCGGAGCCACATGGAGGGAAGGGCCTCTCATACGCCGACCTGTCCCAAGGGTGGGGTTGTTACTTGCATCGTAATGTAAAAGGTTGCCTTCTGATTCCTCCAGTTGTGTGCCAACCACTTCCGCAATGATTCTAGGGCTTTCTCCATGACTTCTACAAGTTCGTGCAAATCCCGTGGGCATCTTGCTACAAGTATCTGACAGTCATCGGCGTACTGTATAAGCTGCGCCGCACCAACGTGACGATTGCATTCGTTTTTAAGGCACTTGACAAACTGGGATCCATGCGCGGCCACCTCAGATAATGGGATGACCACCGCTATTCAAGTTTTAAGCTTCTATATCCTGTAAAAGACAATAAATGTGGGTAATCGTTTAGTCATGGATGTCACTCGCCGTAGAGTTTCAGGCATCCAGCAGCAATTAGTGGCGGCGCAAACTGGCTGAAATCCACTGCACGTATACTCATCCGACGCGTTCAGGGTTGCGGTACTTATCAGTCGAATGATTTGTGGGAAACCTGTACTTGCTCGAAATATCAAGGCATGTCGTGTAAAACGCGTCGTAAATTACTTGCAGGCCAGCTTATGTCGTATTTCAGGCGTTACGCAAACGGATGAGATCGGCTTCCTGACGTTGGCCGAATCAAAACGGCACATATGCTATGCGTTGACGATGCGCAATAACACTGCCATATGAGCTGGTAAACAGACCTCGAAGACATGAAGCATCACATCAACCACCACTAGTGTTCATTTATGCTATGGCACGTACTATACTACACGTACTACATGTGATACCACGCTATGCCACTCGAAAACAGACTGCAGGCAGGGGACCCGGGCAACACTCGTGCAAAGCGGTGGTCTCGTAAATCCATTGGAATCGCTGCCCACGTCATGTCGAACGTCTTCCTCTATGCAAGCGAAAAATTCGCTGGCTTGGTCTGCCAGTTCCTCCGGAGGCTCGTTGGCGATAGTGTCTTTACACCATCGATGCTACAGATAACGCGGAGCACTTTCCAGGGCCTTGCCGTCTCAGTACGTCATACCGGATGACTGCACGCTCCCGGCGACTCAGTTGCCTGCACCTCGCGTCAGTGTGACGAAAGGCATGACGTTGTACCGATAGCTCCTTAGGCGTCGCAACACAAGGGAGCGGTTGCGTTGGTTGGCTGGTTGAGGTCGGGTTGCGGAGCTGGACCTGGACCTCCACTCTGGGGCGTTTTGTCAAACCACGGATCGAAGATGGGCAGGAATGCACCGGTCATTGCTTGAAAAAGACGCCAGAACAGCACCCCAGTCGAAAGTGGCCGGATCTTCCAGGAGAATATCTATATCATTTCGGCGGTAGTTGTGTACATTTTGTTGGCTGCTGTTTCGTTACGTTTCCCGTTCAGAGCGCAGCAACTAGGTCATGGGCGCTACAGTGGCTTCCATTTTTATCACGCCTGCGGGACAGTCTTCACCAGGTGCTTGCTGTCGGGGTGCTGGCGTAGCACGCATGCATACAGCGGGCCTATCCCAATTCACCGAGCCGGGTAGTAACAGGACTGCTCCGACCACGGAAGCAAGCCCGTACCCTTGGGGTGAGCCATTGGACCGGGGATCTGTTAAAGGCAGGCCAACCCGCCACCGCATCGCCGCGGCCGCTCTTCGGCGCAGCGCTGATCCCGGGACGGCGCGACCACTCCCCAGCTGCTGACATCGCGTGGGTATGAACTGGTCAAGAAAAAACTGCCCGAAGTCAGCCCTGAACCAAGGACCTGCCGCCTACGATACATGCGTGTCAATGTAACAGGCGTGCGCATTACCCAACCATCACAACCATCCATCAAAAAAGGTATCGGACTGAAATTTACCGAATGTATGTGCGCGGCTGTTGTCTCTGCGATACATATTTTGATGCTTTAAAAGTTAGAAAATGAGCATTTTATTAATTTCTCCGCACAAAAATGAGCTTACCATATTACTGTTTTAGATATAACATGTTTAATTCAATGTTACACTTCTTAAATCTAATATCCTTTCGGTTGACATGTTATTATTGTACCGCGTGTAGTGCGAGACCCGCTTCAGTTGGCAGTTCGCTGTAAAATGTCAGGACTCCATGAGAAATGTGACCCCGCCGCGTAATCCGTACAAGCTGCCACTCGTCATAACGCGATTTTGAGCCTCCTGCATCTTGACTGAGACACTTTCCGCCTGGAACTGGGCTTTGAGCTAGACAGCTGAAATAAAATCATTATGGAACCTTAAGCTTTTCCACACATTCCTTATTTTGCAACGGCCAGAGCTGGTTGCAGCGCGACACAGTTCAAACGTATCCGTAACAAATAACTATAGCGCCAGGATTTCAAGCACTGCCTTCGACAGGAGAGTATCACGCCGATTTTGCGTGAACTAAAACAACCCAACGTAGACAACCTTGATACCGAGCCGAGCAAAATCGGACCATGATAAGCCCTCTTCTGCCTGATGTGCTTGCGTCAACTAGTCCGAAAGACCCCTGTCGTACGGTGCGAACGGGTCCGCCAGAGACCCGAGTTTCAGTGACATCACTGCGGCACCTGCCCCGTAACCGTACTGAGGACGTTCGTCGATTTTTTAGACTCCGTCACTGTCACTGCCAAGTGGAACGTGGGGCCGGGCGAAGTGCGAGGCGCTGGCCCTGTGTCGGAATTTCGGACGCAGACGAGGGTACGGTGGACAACAGCGCTAACATGAAGAAAACGATCGATTCGAGTCAGAAACTTTTTATCGCTGGTGTATTTCGTTCTGTGTATTTCCTACCGTACACATTCAATTTGCCGGTGTATGGCTGCAGCTGTTTGTATCTGTGGCGCTTCTTCTGTTTTTTTTTTCTTTCCGTGGGGGACATAGGAATACAAAATGATGATGATGATGTTGTATGCCCGGCCGTGAAAGCAGATGAAACTCCTGGGAAATATCCTCTGGCTGATCCTGAGAGCCCAGACTATCGACCGCCAGTTCCGGATCGGCTGAAGTAAGACGCCACTGACTACGTGCTGTGGTGGAGCTAAGCTGATGCATACCCATGGCGAACGAGTGGTGTGTTTGCGTGGTCGACGGGTTTGTTTCGCCGCGGTGGCTGTCGGTGCCTCCCCGGGAGCGCCGACAGCCCATCCATCCCAGCGCCGCTGTGTCCTGAGCCGATAACGTGACGCACTGAAGGTGGCCCCCGACTGCATGACCTCCACTGACAAACCTCAGGGACTGCTCAACCCACCTCTAGCTCTCGGCTGAGTCGGTAACTGAAGGTGGCCCCCGACTGCATGACCTCCATTCACAAACCTCAGGGTCTGCTCGACCCACCTCCAGCTCTCGGCCGGGCCGGTATATACATACATGTATATATATATATATATATATATATATATATATATATATATATATTTCATTTGCATTGTAAAAGGTCGAAACTAGCTCCACTCAACTTGGCAGGAAGTACTCCCCGTCTCAGAGGACCCCGCCAAGCTGGGAAACGGGGTCACAGAAATCATGAAAGAATATCTAAGTTTTCATCAAACCAGACATAACTTATTAATATACAGTGAAGGAAAAACAACTGGAGGCAAGTAGCAATTCTTTTACCCCAATCTGATGGACTCAGGGCACTTTTCATATGTCCGTGGCGCACGGAAAGCCAGATGTCGTTAAGAATGTTACACACTGGCGACTACATTGGGCGAAAAATATTTTTCTTGAAACATTTTCGTAAGTGTCATTTCGTATACTAATGAATGTCTTCAACTAGGAATCGAAAGAGGCTCGCTGGCCTGTATTCCAGTATGGCACACGAAGCCCTTTTGGCAGACTCCAGCGGCAGGCGGGCGTTAGGGCCTCCAGAGCCTCACGTATCAGCAATAAGACAGCTGGCACATGTTGAGAACCTCGGTCACTGCCATCGCGGGTGATTTCGCTTCCGAACGATCATTATTATCACAACTCTAACGTGGTTTCCATACCTTCCACCAGTGCGATTGCCACCCACTCAGGCGTTATTAACATCATAATCACGTGACGCCGGACCCCTGCAGACGTCACATAATTAAGGGTATGCATTCAGGGGTGCAATCAGGATTTTGCCCAGGAGGGAGCCAAGTCGGGTCATAAGGGCCCTTCCAGTCGAGGGGATCTGTCTTGTCGCTTACGGTCCCAGCTTTGGATATCGGGACACTTTAAGGCTTAGTTCCCTATGTTATGTTTCGGAAACCGGTTTTTGAGTTAAACCATATGTCATTTTGTGTCCTTGATATTAGTGCGAGTGCGCGGGAAAACGTTTATACCAGCTGAGATCCAATGCACAGTCAATTGCTCAAGGCTTATGGCCGTGGCTATTTACCTTTTACCAGACTATTTTTCCGAAATCATTCAGAAAAGCCCGCGATGCGACCGAGATCGATGAATTATATGGATCAGCTACTAATCAATCACACGAACCAAACGAAGAATGGAAAAAATAATACCAAACTGGATCCATGCAAAAAAGGCCGTAGACGACTGGCTTTCAGCATCGTGAGCTTGGAATCTGCAAACTGACAATAATCGACCGCCAGCGTACCAGGAGACACTGGTTACCGACGTTATCGGCGAAGAATTGGTGATATGGTCAAAACTCATCGTCTCAAGTTGTCACCACACTCACTTCAAGATTTGCCAATATAGCAGTGCTCGATAACGTCGCATAAAGGGAATGTTCCATACTTGAAGATAGTAAAGCACGCATCAGATATGATAGCATAAGCTCACTTATAACTTTGGTATGCTGTTAAATGGAAAAGATTGCCGCAGACAACATAAGTTCCTTGTTGAGTAAATGTGCTGCCCAGTACGTCATTGTTTGATTACGTCATCGTACCTTTCACAACCTTGATTAAGAGCCAATTGATGGCCGTTTTATCTCGAAATCGTGCTCACGAACGCCAGATATAAACGACTCGACAATTGCATCCTTATCGGCTTTGATCGCCAATGTAATGGCTATAGCCAATACCTATGGCTTATGGAATGACAAGACTTGAATGACGTTATTATGGCGTCACAGATGCCGGGTTGATCTTGAAATGGCCTCCCCGAAATAGTCTGTACGTCTTCGCGGGCGTGCGCCTCACAAATCAGAGTGCTTTAGGTCTTAAGATGGCCAGGGCTGTGAACTGTAGCGGAGTGATCTGCAAGATGGCTATTTCAGTTCAAAACTCCATACAAATGTGGAACACTCCCTTTAAGCAGTTCGTACTGGCATGATTAAAGTCGATTATTGTCAGCATAAGACCTCCAAACTCATTATACCGCACACACATTGACGAAAGACATGGGGAATGAGTAGAGGAGGAAGCTACCCTTTCTCTCCCCCCCCCCCCCCCCCATGCACACAGTACCATTCAGACTAGCACCATACCACGGCAATGAAAAATAGGCAAATTTGAAACCAATTGAAGATTGTTGGCGAGTGTATACTGCATGCAAATCATTTATATAGTTCAACGCGTCCCAATCGATATGCCCTTCTCAAAGTTTCGGTAAAACGGGGAATTAACCAAAAAGAAAGTCACTTTACGAATGCAGCGGCCTCTTTCCTCAAACACAGCTGCATGTTTGACATCGGCAACATTTTGCGATCCATTCACATATGATGAGTATAAGAAAGGCCGCTTATGTCTGACAACTTCTCCGTCACGACCCAAATGTATACGCGCACTTGGCCGTCAACGTCTGACCATCGCCAAAGACGTCGGCACTAATCTCCAACACGGTTCTACCTGGCAGATGGATGAGCGACGGACTGTTCTTGTGCTTGCTCCTCCACTTCCTCTTCATCTCCCGCGACGTGCTCACATCCCCACCGTTGCCCTCCCGTACCCGTCTCCGCGGCCTCGCCGCCCCCCACCGACAGGGCCAGCACAGTGCGTCCGGCGGCTATTCCAATCACAGGCACTCTCTATCTGTCTCTATCAGGCCGCCCTCTGAGAGGACCGGCGCCGGGCTCAGATGCGCTCGCAGCCGCCGGGATTGTGCTTATCTGCCGCCGCCGCGGTGGGCGCGTGGCGGCGGTCCTACCGCAGCATCTGGCTGCTCGCCAGCAGCGTGACACGCCGGACACTGCGGAGGTCACTGGTGCCGCTGAGTAGGCGGTGTGCGCTGGCCGACACTTCCGGAGCAGACAGTGGACCTCGCACTTGACCTGCGTGTTCTGACGAGACAGCGCGCCACGCTGAACTTTACACTCGCGTCGCTCGCACGCCGATTTGGCACTGGCGGACTTCAACGCGCCTTGTGCCAACGCGCCGGGTCTGAAAATCGTCGTTTTTCGCTGACGCCCGGTCTGATTAAATCTGCACCGTCACTCACTGCCGCACAGCTCCCCCCACGCGAGCGCCACGGTTTTCCCGCCCGTACCTGGCCCGCACTGTGCCGCGCGTCCTCCTCCGACCCTCAACTGGCCCGTGCAGTCCCTTCCGCCGAGACACCGATCTCCGGACACTTGCCGGCGGCCAACTGTCGGCACCGTCGTCGTCTGCCGGGCGGCGCGTCGACGCCGACGACGAATCGGCGTCGACGGCGGGACCGCGTGGCGACGCAGCGATTCCACAGTCGCCGGGGCGCAGTCACGGACCGGTGACCAGAGGCCGGCAGCGAGCGCGGCCGAGCGACACGACGCGGCGGCCCCCTCAGCCGACAGGACGCGGTCACACTCTGGCACCGCGCGCGCCGCACGACAGACCCGCCGGCCGGGGCGCGCCGACCCGACGCCGCTAGTCGCAATAGTCGCCAGTGCGTACAATAGCCGTCGTCGTCCGCGAACAGGCGTAATGAGCTGCGTTCACAACTGTGATCGCGTGCACGGCTAATGAGGGTACACACGAGGTGTCGGTCGTTCTATCGTCCGAAAGACGATGCGCTGAGGCCTCGCTGCCGCGGCTGCGCCTCTTCCCCTCCCCTCCCCCTCCTCTGTCGTGCCCCGCGCCGGCGGACCGGTCGCCGGGGGCGGTGCGGTGCCGTCGTGCCGACCGTGTTGCGTCGGCACGTGCTGACGGCACACACTTGTCTGGTCACGGCCCGACCGCCGTATCGACCGACAAACGCCACTCAGTGGGGCGTGTGACGGCGCCGAGGCCGGCGGCGAGGCCCGGTGCCCGGCCCGAGTGCGGGGTCGCGCCGGCGCGGCACCGGCCACGCCGCGGCCTCGTCACACGTCACGCCGTACACCGCGCCCGCGTCTTGCACTGAAGCTAACCGTAGCGTGACTTCCGTCAACGCAACGCTGATGGTGGGCGGTGAGACGAAGGTGTCGCCGGGAAATGCATCGCCAGACGTGATTGCCGGCGTGGTTTCAGATGTTCTGGCGTGATCACTACCCTCACATATGCAGGTGCTCGGATAACACCAAACACCGCCCGACATGTTGAGCAGTGAATGGGCCACCTGGATAGCGTGAAGCCGAAACATGGAGTGCATGCGAGACGAGGTCTATTGATACACCCACTCGGCATGAGGCACGCGTCGCTCATGCACAACACCCCGAAACGTCTGCATTCCCCCACGCTCCGCACGAGATATCCCATGTCCCGACGTCCGTTCGCGTGTGCCCTCGATCCACTGTCCACGGCCGGCCACCGCTGTCCCCCAGGCCTTGTTGGGCGCACCGTGCACGTGTGAGGGCCGCCATTGTCCTGCGACCGCGCGCTGGAACCGCGTATCGAGCTGCCGCCTATCGAACTGTGTGCGGACGCCCGCAGAGAGGCACTCCTAGACAAACGGGCAGACGCGCGGCGGCTACCAATGTGCCGGCGCCCGCAGAGAGGCACTCCTAGACAAACGGGCAGACGCACGGCGGCTACCAATGTGCCGGCGCCCGCAGAGAGGCACTCCTGGGCAAACGGGCACACGCACGGCGGCTACCAATGTGCCGGCGCCCGCAGAGAGGCACTCCTAGACAAACGGGCAGACGCACGGCGGCTACCAATGTGCCGGCGCCCGCAGAGAGGCACTCCTGGGCAAAAAGGAACACGCACGATGGCTACCGATGTGCTGGCGCCCGCAGAGAGATGCTCCTGGACAAACGGGCACACGCACGGCGGCTACCAATGTGCCGGCGCCCGCAGAGAGGCACTCCTAGACAAACGGGCAGACGCACGGCGGCTACCAATGTGCCGGCGCCCGCAGAGAGATGCTCCTGGACAAACGGGCACACGCACGCCGGCTACCGATGTGTTGGCGCCCGCAGAGAGGCACTCCTGGACAAACAGTAACACGCACGATGGCTGCCGATGTGTTGGCGCCCGCAGAGAGGCGCTCCTGGACAAACAGGCACACGCACGACGGCTACCGACGTGCTGGGCGGACGCACGGACGGACGGGCGGACGGGTGGACGGGCGGACGCACGATGGCTACCGATGTGTTGGCGCCCGCAGAGAGACTCTCCTGGACAAACGGGCGGACGCACGACGGCTATCGATGTCCGAAGACCCTCCCCTTCCCCAGGGCTCATCCTCCCCTTCCCCATTGAGGTCATCATTCGCGATTAATCAATGACCAATTAAGGATGGGCCTAGGCATAAGCCAGCTATAAACACCAATGGACAGTTAAGAGGTCGGGTCATGCAAAGACAATTCTGATGCATGTTCGTTAAACTAACAACTAAGGAACTCATTTGTTACAATGACACTTTTAAACTCTCAAAAGGACTGGCCCCATCACCAACGTAACTTTGACGCGACTTTTTCCAGTTTGTGCAGAAAATTTAGATTCCATGATTTAGCTTTTCAATCCTGGTAAGTCCTAATAAATAAATGTCACCATTTTTGCAATTTCGCTATGGCAGTGCCGATGTGGACAAAAACGCAAGCACAATGAAAATAGCGCTCTCTTACTTGTCTCCTATTGTGACAATACTTAAACCAAAACCTGGCAGAATGATATCGCGCAAAGCGGAAACCCCTGGTAAAAGAAACATGTAAGCTTATTCGGTCAGGATGCCAAAACGACATATATCTTGAAACCAAAAGCAATTTTTCCGTAGGCCTTATCGCTTTAAACAGAAAAGTAGTCCTTGGTACACGCACGTGATATGACCATATAAAGGAATCGGCGAAATATATGAACACATCGTATATAGCAAATGACAGAGGTGATCCTATCAAGCTGGATGTCGGAACACATACAATATCACTAGCGTGTGCAGATGCGAGAGCTACCTTTGAAGAGGATGCGCGTATAGTGTTTGGTTCATGAAGTCCACAGCGCTGTAAATGCCAAGTCAAGCACTTCTAGCGTTCTGTGTGCGATGTTGTGCTGTTAATCGTATCCCCAGAGCGCGTGTGCACGCGTCACACAATGTCGGGTTTCTGAGGTCGAGGGAGACAGTACCCCTTCGTTCGATAAGTCGCGGAAGACGCGTGCCCACATATCCCGCGATGTCGCTGCCCCTACACTGAGGGTGTTTGGATAATGGGGCGCTTCGGCCTCAGTGGTCATTTTTCAGGCAACCGCAGTCTACTTACGACATTTCGAATGAGAAGGCGGCAGATTTACAGAGCCAATCATCCGTCCTTCGGGACTCACGTCCAGCAACACTTTTTGTGCTTGTGGGTATGAGCAGTAACATTTGGGCACCAGATCAGTGCCATTTTCAAAGCCACTTATCTCACCCGGAAATCTTTATCTGACTTGATATGGCAATTATGGGTACAATGGCAGTTCACGTCAAACGTACAGCAATGGGCGGAGTCGGCATGTAATGCAATGCAGAAAACGTTTGCACGCAGGCTCAGTATAAAACGAGACACCCTAGCTGGCACGGCAGCAGAGTTCTAAACTGAGGCCATCTTCTAGCCAAAATACGATCTGCCAATGGATTACGAAGTTGCACGCCTGCCAAAAGAGCTTGGTAGAATCTGATTCCATCGGGCTGGGTCGTTCATTCAAACGCAAAGCTCCTGTCGTTTGGTGAATTGGTTGCGAGCCGTTTCCCGCCCCGCTCGCAACCGCACATATTTTGTTTCCGCCATCATTGGCACAATGCCGTTGATGAACGGATATGTGTATGCAATGCCTGAATTTTCTAGCGCTGCGCACGCTGCCTCAACAGTTACATACTTGGGCTTCATTCCGTGAACCTAAAGCCATATGCGCGAACCAGCGATGCACGGTTTGCATGATACATGAGATACGGGGGTTGCATATTTGCGGAGCCAGCGTTGTATTAGAGGACGGAGCGGCTCCCAAACTCTGGGCCCGGGTTTCAGGAGTTAAAGCATGCCTCATCGCCCTCGCTAAGTCCGTAAAGCCGACTAAGCTCTCAAAGTTACGATTTATGTCAAGTGACTGAAGCATCCTAGCGACCAAGTTTTTTCATAACGTCCAAGTCTAAGACTCAGTCATGCAGTTTGGAGACCTCCCGAAGTTATTCTTTAGGGTATTCAAACATTTCGTCATTATCAAAATAAAGGTCGAAGTTCAGGTCGAAAGACAGAAAATGCCAGAGCAAACAATCTGCGGGACACACTGTTAGCCCAGTTTGAAGAAATAATATATAGGTTTTCGCCCTTGCTAACCTCTGTTAAGACAAGCAGACTGATAAAGGTGACAAAGGTTTCAGCCGGCGTGAAAAAAAAAACAGGCATCGCTACAGCGCCACCTATAATGGTGTACGTAGTGTCACCTACATAGTTGTGTAATGGTCTGTCCTGAAATTGACCTTGAATATTGGCCTTGAGGGCAAAAGGGCCGTCGTGTTTCTAGATACCTAGAAACGTTAACCTGAGGACGAAATCTGGTCGGCGTTTAATGAAAACACGACGAGACTTCAAGACATACACATTGCTAGAAGCCGAAGTTACATCCAAACTACACAACAACTAACAACCATTGCCACAAGACAAACACCAGCCGACAAATAGGCAGCAATGGGCAGAGCCAACTCCACGAAGTTCAGACATTGACTGCCGCCTCCACAGCACTCGTCTGTAATCCACTATTCCACATATATAGCCATATCGCCCGCCAGGAACCGTTACCAGGGCTCGCTGAGGAGGCAAGCATTTTGGATGCACGAAGTCTCTCTTCGAAGTCAATGTGGCGGTCGCGGCATTCTGGTGCCGTGTCTCAGATGCGCTGGGATGGACACTTTAGATGCCTCGAGCAGTGCAGCCCTTTTGTTAATGTCAGACCAGTTTCCGAGATGAATGTTGGATGTGGTGCGTTATGAGCAGACGCAAACCCCAGGATGGTCACAAATTGTTGGCATACGTCTGCCCTCTCTGCCAGCGCGCGGCAAACGACCAGCAGCGCGGTCGTCTGGGGTGTAATGTGGGGTCACGTGTCAGTGGGCGGCGCTGGGCCGGCATTCATGGTTTGACAGGCCGGATCACTGAGTATTCTGTAGCGGAGCCTGGCCGGAACAGAGGCTTGCTATCACTCTGCTTACTGCGAGTAAGGCCGAAGGAGCTTTCTTGAACAATGGGAAAACTGTGAGCTTCATCGATCTGACCCGTCCAATCCAGCTCATCAGCGCAGCTCATCCCAGTCAAGCCAAGCCAAGCCAAGCAAGCCAAGCCAAGCCAAGCATAACCCAACCGATCGGAGGATAACGCTCCTTTCAATCGAACGGAGGCCATTGGCACAGATACCAACTGATGCAATGACAAGCTTTCCAAATGCTACGAGCCAAGTTGCCGTAATATCCTGGTGGAGATCGGGACAAAGGAAATAAGCTATTTGACGAGTTAGCATTGGATGCAGGCACCTTCATCACCTACCTTGAGTTTGACCAAAAAACACTTCACTTTGTACGATGCGTGTCAGATTTTGATACGGCGTGATATATTGTTCTGCAGTATATGGCCATAGCCGTCGAGGTACCTTAAGCCGGGCCATCGTATTTTCATTTTCCTCGGTCATTGCGTGGTGAGTATTTGTGGCATATATGACATTGTGTGTATTTGTGTGCGATAATGATGTTAGTTATTGTTATATAATAATAATAATGAGTTTATGGTTGTGGCATGCAATGTAAGAATTTGATTTCTGTGTTTAAAATGTGCTCGAAAAATGCAAGGACTTTAACGCATGGGTAACTAAACTCATGAGGCTCTCACCCCACCATCTTGAATGCGTTACTGACTTATTCTTATCATGTCCCGATGTTTCTCCCTGCAGCCACTGTCTTCACACCCTACCCTGTCCGCTGTCATTCAAAGCCAGCTCGTCTGGTGGCGTGATTACGAGGGTGCGAGACGGGGCCCTGGGGATGCGCCGTGCACCCAGTAGTTAAAGAGGAGGAGGAGGCTCACAGAAAAGTTGAGCGTTCACAATCTTTCGCTGTTGACATTCGCGTCTTCACTTTTTTGTCTATGCAATGTAAGCAGGGATTCGAAAATGTTCCAGCCATCTCCTTTGCCTGGCTTAAAAAGCAGCGGATTATTTCCATGAGCATTGTCAAGTTGATACACCGGCCCGGTAAATCCCGCCTCATCGAGCACCTCTAGTAAATAGACACTAGGTACAGTGCAGCTGTGTCAAGCCTGTATTTGTGCTGATCAGGAACTACACGTCGTAAATTGCACCCGTTCAATCACCGAGTTTGCAATCGCCGAGCATTGGAGCATGTCTAAAAAACAAGGACTTATCATTAAGGACTTAAGAAACACCCATGTCCGCCTGACGTTAGCTTCGCAAATTTCGGAGCAAAGGACGTTAATAATTGTTCGCTTTAAGAGCCTGCATTCACATAACTAGCCGTGCGGTAGCCCAGCACTGGTGGAAGCTTGGCACTTCTAAGTTGTTGGCTGGGGCGGGGATTGTAATCTGAGTATCCCCCAGATGTTGTGTCTTTGAGAAAGCATTGGTGATTTGGACCTCGTGACACAAACACGCATCTAAAGAGTTTGATGATATTTCATTAATTTTTATGGGACTTTTATGTCACACGTGACTTTTAACGGAGCTGATCGGCTTGCGGCCCGCTGGTATATCATCTTGCTTACTGCGGTCAGATGGTGTCCAAAGTGCTTTTCCATTTCACATTCATAGATTTGCGTTATATGTACGCTCTACTCATGTCCAGGCCAATTCCGGAGACATGACCCAGCTCGAAGTTCTCTGACAGTCTTGGAAACCCTCTTGTAAGGTCGAGGGTCCTGGTTGGGCCTCAGGGGCATCTCATCGGTTCTGGAGGCCCTTCTTTACGGGACAGATGCTTAGAGCCATGCGATGTGTAGAATCACAGTCAAATCACTTGAGGTATCAATATCACGTAAATGAAATCACGTTAAGTCAAGTACGGGTTTTTGTTAACAGTTCCCTCACTCAAACCCTTCTGTCCTTCGCTGGTCTCATCGGGACCCTTCTATCCCTTGCTGGTCTCATCGGGACCCTTCTGTTCTTCGCTGGCCTCATCAAAACCCTTCAATGGATAGTGCGGAGATTCTGATTAGTGTTGTCCAACCGAACCACTGACCACTAGCCTGTGGTTCGTATGATTAAGAACGATATTAAATTTGTCTTGCATGGACTGTTTGAAAGAATCTATTGAAATCCTTGAAGTGGTGGCTGGATATTGAGGTAAGGAGTTTGTCCTTGATGATCCATATATTCCATACCACTAGGTGTTTTGAGTGGTTGCAAAGCGAAGATTGAATAGTTCATGTTCAAGATAAATTAGTTGTTGTTCAGCATTTCACGCCTGTATTTCTGCATTCTGTGGTAATACGCGCGGTTTCATAGGCTTTTACAGCTTCTTGGTAGTAACGTAAGGGTGGCCGGATGTTATTGGTCGTACTTTTGTTCAACTATTTTTGGTAGACCATAGATTACGTTGAAGCGTGGGCCACTCCGCAATGACGAGTAAAGTTTGTCAAGAGTTTCAATGGGGTAAAAGTTAGACGAGGGATATCCAGATTGGAGTTTCTGATTGCAAGTTGGTACAAGAGCGACGCCTAGTTTCTGATGACATTTCATCATAAATGGCCGGCTCTTTCGAGCGAGCCCATGACCTGCGGTGGGTAGAAGCGGCCGCGTTAAAGGTCAGTTGACGTCAAAGAGCGAGACAGACCATGCCGAGCCCTGCGGCACGTTAAACTTTTGCCACCAACTTCTGCCGTTAACCTGAAAGTGAACAATTTGATGGTAGGTGTCGGGGCCCACACAACAAGCAGTGGTTAGCGGGAGCTCGGGTCCCAGAAATCCATCCGCTGAAAAGGGTGCGGATTAGATATATTTTAAGATGGCATTGGTGTGTCGGCGAGTGATCATCACGATGTTTGCTTACAGATATTCGAAAGGTGACGTCTATGCAGGTAGCAGATTGCTGTAAATGGTTCCTTTGCTCATCACTATCGGTGATGGTCGTTACGCAGAGCGCGTTCGCTGATTGCCTTCACTTGTCTCTCAGCAGCGGCGTCCGTGATTTGGCAGCTCTTACGAAGTATTCTGCTGCTGTCTTGCTTTCGTCTGGCGGCCACTCAAAAACTAGCTTCGGCAATCAAGAAGTTCTGGAAAAAGCTGTTGTTAACAAATGAAAGGTCAAGTTACAGTCTGATAAAATGAAGTTTTATCTTTAACTGCCTACAGATAGATGGACGGCGCATAATACATTTTGGCGAAGATTCGGTATCGGCACTTCTGAGCATGCCGATACTTTTAACAAATAGGGACTAGACAAATAGGGCTTTCACGACGCTCAAGTTTTTAATCAAGCTGATAATGGAAATGCTTCTAAGCCTCCCAGAGAACATCACACATCTTGTGTCGAAATGTTCTCGTCACCTTCGAAAGACTTCCGGAGGAAACCTGCCATCAACATACGCATGGACTAGCGTATACGGCTGCTCGACAAATGTTATGGGCTCAAAAATGTTAGTTACCAGTAACAGGTAACAGGTAACCAGGTAACAGGTACAGGTAACAGGTAACCAGGAGTGTCTCATCTTCAGTCTTAGCGACGCAAAAAACGGTACGGTAACACTAGAAAACATAATATCAAGTCGCGGTGCTCCCAGCTAAGAAGTAGAAACGAATTTAAAAGCAGACGAAGGGTTCGTGCAACCGGCAGGACATGTGTTATGCAACAGACAATGGATAAATCATGCAAGAGAAGGCGTAAATAAGTCATAGCCAAAGTCAGCTAATGACAGTCCGCAAGAAACACCTACTTAAGACTACAAGCACTCATTTACAGTGATGGCAGAGATTATCAGTCACACAAGTCGGAGGGGCAATTACGTGGTCAATGTATGCTGGGTCTTGAGCTAGACCTCCAGGGAGTCAGTTCAGCTAAGCGGAGCTTGTTACGAAGTGTACTCTCGGGGCCAGCACTATGAATTCGGGTATCCGTGTAAAAGCATGTATATTTTAGTGATTATGGAGCATGAAAGAGGTTAAATGTGGAGTAAGTTCCACAACTGCAGGGCGAAAAGCAAACAGTCATTTCAATAGCTTCCGATAAGTCGGTTACGTCGAGATGTGTTGACGGACGCTTGCTTGTTTCAACTGCATCGTGAGATTCCCTCCGGGGGTGGGATCTGCAAGTGCTGCAACTGATGCCTGAACGTTTTGCTGTTCGTGTAAAGAGAAGCGGGCGATATTGTCGATGAGCATTACAAAAAGGAGGCGAGAGTGATGGTGGAGCAGCTGTTAGACCCATCTTTGCTGCCACCAGTGAAAAGCTTTATTTTTCAAAAGGAAATTTAGTTCCAGCATATGGACTAGATGGATTTTTGTATTCAGAGCCACCCTAAGCAAAGCTCGTTGCGTGAGACCTGACCCCCACCATCCGATCACGAAATTCCACTTCAACGGCATAATCATATCGCGGGAGTTCAACGTCCCACAATGCTCGGCACGGTCCGCCCTGACCTTTCACCTCATCTGACCTTACTATTCTTGTTCAGTTACCGTCAGATAGCTGCATAGATCATGCGACTGTAAGTGGTTGACAAGAGGTCAAGAACGGCGCGCCGGACACGTGCCGTTTGGGATCATGAGTTAGGAGTTCTCCAGCCTGATAGTAACCGAACTTCGGCATACCAACGGGTACTGGTTTAATGGGTGTTACCTGGCAAATGAGCAAACCACAATCAGGTCAAGCAAGGGCTTGTTTGCGCATTTACTTGCTTATTTTGTTTGAGGGGATCGATCATGAGCTCTGCTGGGGTAATAAGGGACGGTCACGTGTGTAAAGAATTGCACTTGACTCGATCTCGTCATTACAGGCGAGGTATTACACCGAGTGCAAACATCATCCAACCGTAATGTGTGTAGCTTTGGCAGCCCGACCCGACCCGGCCAGTCAAGGTTTTAGCGGGTTTGCATCTTTGCAACCGCGTTCGCCTCGCTGTGCGGTTACGGCGCCGAATGGCACGATTTTTACCATCTGTGCAGGAACACTTTTGAGGCATTGGCATGCAAGCTGTTTGATCAGGCGTGGCTCCATAGCAGCATTGCAACATGATTTCACCGTCCACATTTGATTAACGCGGAAATGTAACATTTTCGAATCACAAACCACATGATGAGCACGGGTCATAACCATTCTCCAACCTCGACGGCCCGGCGTGATGGCGGCGCGAGGCCAATACGTCATGAAGCAGGAGGGCACGGACCATCGTATCCGCGGTGTGGACCGGTGGCTGCGGCTGGCCGGGCGCTCTTGGGCTCTAACAGCGGATTCGACCGCTTTGGTCAGGATCGGTGTCAGGTCTAGACAGCTGAACGACAAGAAGACGTCAAACCAACTGCAGGGTGTAAGCAGATGTCCACCGTATACGTGTGTTCCATTTGAGTCGCAAATCGACTAGGCCGGATCCAAACGCTTGGAGGCACGTAATGTGCAAGGTTGGGAGGCAATGTACAAGGTTGACAAAGCCCATTTTAGCACAGTTCCTGAGCTCGAACATCGACCTGCTATATAACATCGTGTGTCGACGTAATCCTGGTCTTGGTGGGTTCTGAAGGGAGTTTCGAACGAGACAGACCTGGTACCACTCCTCGGGCAGTGGAAGGGTTTGATGTTTTTCGGTTCATGACTTGGTTTGAAAGATGTCTCACACTCATCTTACTTTTCTTACTTATCACTCACTCACCCTGTGTAGACTTGGCGATGGTCTAAAAGGTTTCCCAGATATTCATATTCAACGCATGATTACCTTCATGCTGGGCTGGGAACGACCCCCACAACAAAATGGTCCGATAACAACAAGCATTACAGCCAAGCAGGAGTGCATTCATGGACTACCGAATGCCCATGCGTATCGCATTGTATTGCCCCTCGCTTCTTTTCGTCTCCCCGTTGCTGCCTTTTATGTTAAACCATTGTCATGTAGCAATGTATTTTTTCATTCGACGGTCGTGACCAAAAATTGGCTCATTTGAACTTTTGCTTGGATTGTAACAAAACGAATGGAAAAACTTCGCCCAGAAACAGGCGAAAAATACGAAAGAGGACCGATATGAAGTGAATGTGTCACGATTACGAGTGATGATCACAAGACCGACCGATGCCGGTTCTACGTCACTAGAGCCCACACATTCATCCCTCTACCTCACGAAGCATGATCGCCCTAGTCTGATCAAAGATCATGGCAGCAAACAAGGGAGACGTTGGTGCCACAACGGACGACCCCATTCTACAACCATATCGGGTTATTCGCTACGAAACATTCCACATTCGAGCCGTCATAGCCGACAAGCTCTTTCTCTTGAAATACGATGGCTTGGCCAGATTAAAAATCGCCAAAACATTCCGACGAGATAGCTTGAAATTCAACAGCACCTTTCTGTTCCGAATGCGAGCTATGGTGTCTGTCGCCATAGAACTACCCCGTTTGAAACGTTATTGTAGTCATCGTCGGAGTGAGCTAATCCAACGATGCTTCTTCTACGGTAAACCAAATAGGTTATGAAGGATTGCATATTTTACCAGGAAAAAATTTAGAGCAGAAATTCTTGAAGCCGTCACATAATTGTCCATCTTAGCATGACCAATGCTCCAGAATACTTCTCCACACGGCGCATGCCAGCACGTCTCATTTCAGTAGTACCGAATATTGAGAGATCATTAATTTTCTCGAATGTTCTCCAGCACTACCAATGGGGTGCCGTTGCCACCGTCCCCGGTGATGTTATTGATTTTCGAAAATTTATGGGGTCATTATTTTGAATGACGCAACCTGCCACTAATTATAACACCCGTCATCGCGGTCTTTCGAAATGGGTATCACCGCCCCTGCCGGTAAGGTGGTCGACAAGCAAGTCCAGTTAACATGAATTTAGAATGGGACCAAATTAATCGGACAGCCAGAATGACCGCTACCATCACCAAAATCCGTCCGTCCGTCAGTCGTCCGTCCCGATGGCTCAGTTGGTTAGAGCGTCTGGGTTCCGATACATCCAGCCGCGTCGGAGTGGGCTCGAGTCGCCTTGAAAGGAATGTTTCACGTTTCAAGATGTTGAAGTAAGCATCACATATGGTCATACAAGCTCACTTATAGCTATTGGTCCACTTTTTAAGTGGGAAAGACTGCTCTAGCCAGCACAATTCTCTATTAAGTAAGCATGCACCTCAATACGTCATGGTTTGATTACGCCATCGTCCATTGCTCAACATCGATTAAGAGTCAGTTGACGGCCGTTGTATCTGAAATATTCTCCCGATATACCCTTCCCCATTTTCGGGGGCGTGTAGCTCAGAAACTAGTGGGTCTGAGGTCTTAAGGAGGGCAGGATTGTGAAAAGCGCCGAAAGGTCTTCAAGATGACTATTTTAGTTCAAACCCCATATAAATATGGAACGCTCCTTTGAGCGCTCGCTGTTTGCCCTTGACAGGTATGGCCTGCAGCCGGCGGCAGCGCTCGCGATAAAGGTCAGATGATGTCAGAAGGCATGAGGGACCGTGCCGAGCATTACGGCACGTTAAGATTTCGCCACTAAATTCTCCCTTTCATATGGAATTGCGCAATCAAATGGTAGCGATCAGAGCTCACACCGCAAGCGCTACTTAACGTGAGCTCTGATCCCAGGAAGGTCTAAGGTCCGGATCAGGCAATCAAAATGCCTGGATTAAATCTTTAAAAAACACACCCTGATCACCACCTGAATCAGCAAGCCGAAATGGCCAGTTCATCACCAGAACGGCTGGTACATCACCAATAGGGCCCGTTCAAATCTGGCATGAAAGCCAACCAGACATCCGGGCTAAAGTGTCCGATTACAGGCGGAGGGCATGATCAATCACCAAAAAGAGTCACATCGTAACCAAAAGCACAGCTCGTCGCCCCCGTAGCTTAACTATTGACCATAACAACTCCCGGGCGATCTCAACCCACCCGTGGTGGTATCGGGTTTCAAGTCGTGTACGCGCTCGCAGGGCCACAGCCAGGATAATCAAGCTAGAGAGGGAGCGCTCGCTATTTGACTTCTAACTTGGATGGCCTGCGACCGGTGGCAGCGGTTGTTCAATGTCATGGAGGTCAAGCGGCAGAGGGAGTGTGTCAAGCACTGCGAGGACACTAAACTTTTCCCATAAAGTTCTGCCGCAGAACTGGAACTTCGCGATAGGAAGATGGAGTCAGAGTACACGCAGCAATCCTGCTTTGTCTAAGCTCTGACCTCAAAATCATCGAATTAAAAATGGATTTAAAGAAAATGTATGCAGTTTACAAGCCTGTTATCCGCCGACCAGCGCCTTCGCCGTTTCGTTATTGCTTATTGTCCTACAGCGCTAGCGCTCGATACCGCTGTGACGGCGGCGACAGCCGCCCCTGCCGACGGAGGCCGTCACCAATAACGGACAGCTGTCGCGCCTGCATCCACGCGAGAAAAACAAGACACAATTAGTGCGCACTTTCGCTCGCGCTTGATCCTCAGCCTCGAAAGACCATAACCGCTAATCTCAAATCCTCCAAGAAGACAGGACGCCGCCGTCGCCGCGAGCTGCGAAGACGTCTCCTCCACCTCCACGGCCAGCTGACTGCTCGCCACGCTCACCTTTGCTATCCATGGCGTCGCGTCGCAGCCATGCCTGGGTGTCGCACGTGGGCGGACGGGGGCGAGCGGCCGCCACCCGCGCCAACCGCTCTCCGCTATGCCACCGACAGCGACGGTGGGTGGCACCGACTCGGGGATATTGATCCCGGCCCGGTCCGACGAGTCGGGCGGCACGGCGAGGCCCCGGCCCACTGGGACCGCCGCCCAGCGGACCAGGTCACCGGCCCGGGTCACGGGGTCCGTGTCGGGTCGCTTACCCGGTTGCATGGTCGCGAGACTCATAATATATATGTCAGTATACATTTCTGTCTGTGGGCAGCCGTCGAAAGGGACAATGGTCCATTTCGAGCTATGTGATGTCCATTGCGACAGGCTGAAGGATTCGGTTATTGGCCGAGAGAGCGGTCACCGGGTGAGCAGCTCAACAGGCTACCCAGGGCATTCCGGTGCCGTTGCGCGTGCTTGAGCCCCATTGTATTCGCATGCCCGCAGACTAGACGTCGATTTCCAGATGGCAAGCAATGCCGCACAGTGGAATTACGCCGATAAGCATTATTACCCCCGTCATCCAGGCCGCACGACGAAGACACCGTGTAATGAAACGGCTTCCGGTCATGCCCGCCTTCACAGTGGCATGAAAGGAGCTGCGCTGGTCGATGTCGCAATTGGCACCAGCACGGCAAGGAATAATAAGCCCGGTGGTGGGGATGGGGAGGGGACCAGCGCCTCAGCACCGCCCCATCGACCTCACGTCATTTGTGATTCCAGCGGCGACTGGAGTGAGGAACTCGTGGAAGTTAGGGCAACGCTGAACTGAATTCGGCAGACGGAAAAACAAGTTGGCAACCTTTGGCCAGATGGCGATTGGGCCAACTAGCCCTTCGCAAGTAGTGGCACCTTGAGTGAAATGTCTGGCATTTTTATGAACGCCCTTTACAGTTCGGAAGTCGTAAAACTGGCGACTGAATGATTACTTCTCCGAGCTTCTACTGGCATTTCTAATCAGCCGGTTCTGGCCCCCACGCTCACACAGTCATAGGCTGGTGCTACAGCACGCAGGTCTTTGTCCTTTCCGCCGCTCTCAGTCGAATTTTTTGGGCGCATTTGTTGCATTTATTTGTTGGATACCATCATTGATTACAATCTGAATGTGTTTTCCATAGCGATGCTGCACGTGAAGGAACAGCATGTGCTGTATCATTCCAAGTGCGCGCTTGTGAGATTATATTATGACATATTTTGGCATGGTTATAACTGAAATGATGTGTACATATAATCGAAAACTTAAATGTAAACAAAAGTCATTTATGTATGTATATATATATATATATATATATGCATTACATAATTAGATATAGCTTTGCCAAATTTGACCAAAGAAGTCGCGAAAATGCAAAATCTGAGTGGAGATAGGTTAAAATGACTAGGACTACATATCTGCATATTTGTAATTAACCAACTATTTCTGCTTGGGCCACAGAGCCTTGCTTGGAGAGCAGTTTTGAGTAAGTGGCTTCGACCGATTTCCCGTCGATTACTAGCCCCCTATGGGTTGAACAAGTTAAATGCCTTTGAGTGAGTTGTGGCCGATGCATTCGTTATGCTTGCAGATAGCGTCGCGCCTTTATCTGTTTTGGTTGCCGACTGACAACAGTCTTAAAACGGCCCAAAATGAGGATCTACAGTTTGTGCGCGATGCCTCGTGCCGATCCGTACATGCCGACGCACGCTTCTCACAGCACGTGCTGGTTTGTACACACCGACCCACATTTCTACCAGCACGTGCTGGTGCGCACACACCAATTCGTACTCCTTCCAGTACGAGATTCCTTTCCTTCTCCGCCAGGAGATCTTGATCTGATTTCGACGTTTGTCTATTCCAACTTTTGCGCAATTTGAAAAATTGCATATTCGTGTTTGCCCAAGGAGAGTTTGGTAATATTGCAATGCTCACAAAAAACCACCTGATCAGGAACTTTGCACGCAGGTGCCCAACAGTTCTCATGGCACAAGTTTTGAGGAATCGCGCTTCTCATTGCTGAAAACTGCACAAACTTGCAAGCAGGGGATGTAAAGATATTTCTTCCTAGAAGGCGTGGCGGCCGGGCCGGTGGTCGCTCTGAATGAGAATTGCCTCATAGTTAGACATGTAATGTAGCCAAGACAAACAAGCAGGACGCACCCAGCCGCGGGTTCGCACCTGCCTTGTCATTCAGCGTCGGCACTCCTCCGGATGCCTTACCCATCTAAACAAGGAAAGGTGTTGCGTCACGTTGCGTCCTGGGGTTCTTGGCCTCGGGCATCCTGTAATTCCTACAACTAAGCACTGTTATTTTAGTGGACTCACGAGTTAAGCCATACCGCTCCACCACAGATGCGTAGCCCGGGGAAGCGGCGTGGTGTGCTCCATCGTTCACGCAAAGATTGCGTGTAACGCGTCGTGGTGCAGGCCCTTTATGTAGAGCTCGGAAAACCTTAACGGGAAACTTAAGGTGCAGGGGAAGCTTATCAGTGTGTCCGTGGATGGCTCTTGGATGGTGTCACGGATATAATCTGTGGGCCCAGCCCAGGCCAGCTCACCATTGTCGAAGTGACAGATCCACCAGCTCCCTCACTTTCGCAAATTTTGGAGCTGGTCTGGTCTAATCTGTCATCTTAAAAATAGTTGTCCGCATAGTCCGTGCAAATTCACTAAATTTGTATACTTATTTAGCTTGCCGAATGCGGCACACATGAGCACAAGTACCAGTCCGTGAAATGGCTTTGTGCCATTAATTATTTCCGCTCAACTCGTGTTGGCTCGTTTTACGCTGCTCCGACAGTCTTTTGAAGATTTTTCGTTTCTCCTCCAACAGTTCGTAGATTAATAGGAAGTCGCATTGATTCTTTTTGTCAGATATGTGCAAAAATAATAGGTTCCGGTCAGCTTGCTTGCAGGGCGTCTCAGCTCCGCCTCCAGAGCGTCTCAGTTGGTTCTTCCTCCGGGGCGTTTCAATCAACCCTTCCCCAGATTGTTTTCAGGGTAGGGCTCGCTGACACCGGACAGGATATCCTGCAAGGTGTGTGGGTATTACACCTGTCAAAAGCCCTGCATACCATGCTAAGCAATATTTGCAGGTTAGCGTAACCCGCATCAGAAAGTTTGGTCCCTCTGCTGGCAATACGCTCGTTATGTTTACAGGCCCCTTGACAATACGCGCACTTTGTCTGCAGGCCCCTTGACAATACGCGCGCTATGTCTACAAGCCCCTTGACAATACGTACGCAATGTCTACAAGCCCCTTGGCAATACGCACGCTATGTCTACAAGCCCCTTGACAATACGCACACTATGTCTACAGGCCCCTTGACAATACGCACACTATGTCTACAGGCCCCTTGACAATACGCACGCTATGTCTACAAGCCCCTTGACAATACGCACGCTATGTCTACAAGGCCCTTGGCAATACGTACAAGCATCTTTCTTTCGCGTTCTTGCTGAGTATGTTGTAAGGCTCAAATGGTGACTACACTGCGCAATATGCCTGCATGTGGTGATAACGACAGCACAGCAAGACAGAACGGATTTGTAGGTAGGTAACGCAGCAGGTGAAGCTGGTTGTAAAGGTCCAACTTGAAAAATGAGCAAAGCAGCATTATTTGAAATTCACTGATATCAGACGCATAACAGAGCTGTTTCAAAATTCATGCAATGCTGATTGGATATTTTTCGTAGCGTTGGCTTGAAATCTGCATACGGTGGTATAGGAGCAAAGGATGCGTCGCAGTTGGGGGTGTCGATTGATTTTAACTTTTGGAATTCCAAAAATTTCCGAAGTCTTTTTTGGAAACTTGACGGACATGGGCAAAAAACTCTAGAACTTTTTGGACAGCCGATGTCATCCCGTCAATTCGCAAATTGTACACATCTCAACGCATAGGTGCAATAATGTGCATCTTCGTTAGTAGATGCACATTATTTGCCCACCATCGCTTTACTTCTTTTAACTCGATTCGAATGAGGGCATGCAGCGGCGCGAGCAGCGACTGGGGCTATTCGTTGAAGGTTATGGTTGTTTGATACCAAGCACTGTGAATTGTTGGACGAACTGACTTTTTGGACACTTCTTGGACACACAGCTGGTCCATCCTTAGTGTTTAGATTGGACTTGGAGCATGAACTTCCGTAAAACGGCACTTCTAGTCGCGGAACTAACCAAGCCTCCGCTTCAAAGCGGAAGCGTCATCTGTCACCACCGAAACACCCATAACCCGAATTGCTAGGAGGTCTGTCTATCTTTGCCAGGCGAGCTGAGCATGACTGACGTCCGGGCCCAGCCCGCTCCACTCACGGCTCTGTCGCGGCGGCGTGCGGCGCTGGTCGGCGAACGTGACGCTCTTGGGGCGGCGCGGCTGGGTGGCGGGGGCGGGGACCTGGCCGCGGCGGCTGCTGCGGCCGCGGCGGGCCCGGCCCGGCGGCAGCAGCGGCGAATCGGCCGGCGACAGGCAACCACGCATGGACGGGGGGCGTGTGGTGCCGGCCGGGCGGCCGCCGGCGCGTCACCTGGCATCGCCGGCTCGGCCGGCCCGGCCCGGTCGCTCGCCCGCGGCACAGCTGCTCCGGCCGGCCGCCCGGCTTATTACCGCCGGCACGTACAGCTAGACACACACAGACACACACATACACACACACGCCTGTGCACAGGGCGCCCGCACGCAGGCACACAGACAACGAGACGGCGTGTCCCCGGCGGGACTGCGGACCCCCGCGAACGACGCAGACACGCACGCACGCGTGCATGCACACTGCACGCGCTTGGCGGCACGAATGCACGTGTGTACACGTATGTCGCGTCCAACCATGTCATGTGACTTTGAGAATGAAACGTGTAGAAGAAAGTCTACAAGTGCAAAGCAGCGCGTGTAGACCCGTTTTCGTGGCATTTTCCTTGACTCGACCGAACATCATGCGGACTAGCGCATATGGAGCCTGACAGCGTGAACACGTGCGCCTGTCTCGAAGCCAGATCCGGGACGTGACGAAGCGCCAGGTCAGGTCACCTCGCCGGAGGGTCCGTATCACCCAGGCGGGCGTCTCCCGCCGGGCCGCTCTTGCCGTGCGAGCGCCCTGTATCTGGGGTACAGGTGCCGCCGGCGCTGGGTCAGACGTCACGTGCGCAGCAGCTGTCGCCACGGCTGCGCAGACGCCAGCTGTGGCTGCATCAGGCGGCCACGCCGATGGCCGTGTGCTTTTCCCTCCACAAACAGCGGCGGAAATGGAAAAAAGACAGGCTTACGCTCCCAAGAAAAACAAGGTGCGGGTCGTTCCATGCATCCAGGTGTCGCCCTAGCACATGGCTCAGTAACGCTGCATTTCGAACATTTTTTAGTGGATTGTTTCTGGTTCATTTACTGTATGCATGGTGGATGTGCTTATGTGAGTGGTTGCATGCATAGTTCAGAGAACAATGTTGCATAGCCGGTCCGCTAATAAAACCGCACAACCTTCGAATCGCTATAGTCGTATCATTGTATTTGTTGTACTCATTGTACTCTCATTGTACTCATTCGCTACGCAATCATGCAATATCACGGCGTACATCTTGAGAAATTAAACATTTGTAATTCAGAACTTATTTTTGGACTGAATATGAGCAAAACAGCATTGTCCGCTTTCAGTTGTTTTCATTTACTTGGTGCATCCGCGAGTACGGAGCACGGAGAATAACGTCATTCTTAACGTTTGCAATGGCCAGAGGCCAATGGCCGATGGCCACTGTTGCTTTGATCGGGCCAATAATTACCCAGCTTCGTTACAGCAAAGACGGCCCTAAAAAGCATTGCCCACAGGATAAAAAACCTACAGGTGCTAATCTGCCAGCCAGCTGGCAAGGCCACTGGTTGATGACAGTGCAACGTCCCAAAAGAAGGCCGTAAACAGGCCATAAAACCAAAATTGCTACAAAAAGGCATCTGAAATAGACGCCAATGGAGACATAGCAGTGACAGACGATTCCAAGCTAAAAAAGTGACACAAGTTATTGGCTTTGCATCGAGGTACACCGCCCTATGTCACGAGTATACATGATTAATAACAAATGCCAGATATTAGAGCAATACAATGGTTCAATGCAAATTTAACAATGTAGCTATGCTTACGATTCCGATTGCCTTAATGAGTATATGACACGAAATTGAGTCATGCTATGTCATCTATCAAAATATGGCTGTTCCTTATTTATGTCTATTGGTTTCATATAACTAGCAGGATACCAAAATTAGCCATGCACTCTAACCTGTCAAAAAATTCGCGCATGGCTCCAGTTCGACCACCGTTATTTTGATGGAACTGAAAGTGGTGTAGATTTATTCAGAGCATGAATTCGACATCAGCTTTCAACTCGAGAACAATTTTTGAACGCGTAGAATAATATTCATCAATCTTCTGATGTTTTTTTTTTAATTATACGCACAGGCTGATTCACATTGGAGTGAGCTCAATGAAAAGCAAAGACCGAAGAGGCACGGGTGCAGTGAAGACCACATGGCTAAATGTTGACCTTGCCGCCAGGCACACTTGATCCGGCTTTACCTTGTGGGCTGTCTGCCGAGCGTAAGAGCAATCTCATGCCTCCCAGCGGCGGCAGTCCAGCGTCCAGCCGAGAGCATTCTCCGCTGGTCGAGCAACGTCAGGTCGGCATGGTCACGGGGCAGGTCGTCACGTGACATGCGCCGGACGACGGGCCATTTCGCGCCGCACGCAGGAAGGGCGAGCGCACGGCGCTGCGGAAGGTGTGGGTCACGGGAGCTGTGTTTGTCACCGGAGCCGATAATGGGTCTGATGGCTGCGGCGGATCGACCATCGGCGTTCTCCTCGGCTGGACACGCGTGCAGATACTGAGACACGAACACACACACACACACACACGCACACACACACACACACACACACACACACACACACACACACACACACACACACACACACACACACACACACACACACACACACACACACACACACTACAGGGTGCGCCAGGCATGGCTTTGTCGTTCTTACAATAATTTAAACAGGGGTGTAATGAGAAAAAGTTACTCTTCTGAGTGTTTACAAAGACGTAAATTCTCTAAAATGTGTCACAAGGATGTCAGCATATTTAAGAAACCCTTGTGAAGAATTAATTTAAGAATTACTTTCGTCAGTCTTCACCCCTTCATTGGCGTTGGTCCTGCACAGTGTTGCACCATCCCGTTTACACTGGAATTTCTGGAGTCACGTTTCGCCCTTCAAAAGAATTCCTGGAGCCGTGACGCCCCCAAAACTCTCGTGCGGGAGTCCTATGACGCCACTCAAGGATCACAATGGCGTCATAAAAAACATGACACTGGTCAGAGCCCAGCTGCCCCTGGTAAGCATTTAGAAGAGTCACACCGAAGCCCCCTTACACTATTCTAAGATTCTCTAGCCCTTCGCTGTTCTGTATTGGTGGGGGACTGCAACAGAAAGATCTTTGTACATACCGGCGACTGCGCTGCCTGAGGCACAGCTGTCAGCGAGGTGCGATTTGCGGAGGGTTGAGCCACTGCGCTGGTCTTGGCTAGGCAGGCCACTGCCCTCGGGATCCGACTGGAAGGAACACTACGGAGTTTTGGGTGGGGTCTGCTGTTACGCTGGATCGGGTGAGGGCGGGGGCGGTGCTGGCGCTGGTGGGGCCGGCGCTGGATGATAAGATCGGTCGCTTCGCTGACTCCAGCAGGACCAGCCGCTGGGCTGGCTGGGGAAATACCAGCAGCTGCGATAGTTCTGATGGAGTTTGCCGTAACGCGGTGCCTCTGACAAGACTGGCTGCTGTGTAATGGCTCTCAGAAAGCCGGGTTGTTTGCTGGCTGTGGTGGCGTGGCCGCTGGGCCCTGGCGGTCGGGCTCACCGTGGCCCGACCACTCTACGCTATTTGTAGATTGAATCTGATTGGGTATGATCTGATATTTCCTCGAATAAGGTCCTGATCTGGTGACGCCAAATGATGTTAAAACCCAGTTGGAATACGATTTACATATCACCTGAGCCCTTCTTGCATTAGCGGTAGACAAGGACCCAGTTTGGCGCCAAATGCATAAAAAATAGCATGAACAGAAGTGGAAGCCATGGAATTCCGTCGGGCGCGTCAGAATCACCGAAAAGCATTGCCCGGAAGCGGTATTGTTTCGTCAGAATGCCCTTATTCGTCATTTTACGCTTGTGGCGTTTCATGATTTGGTCCCATGAACCGAATCAGCAAACATAAGTGGACAGATAGGTGTAAACATGCTGACGGATCAAAACGTTTCCGCAGCAAAATCTAACGGTTTTGACGGGCTTGACGGAAAACGGGTTCGCTTCCATTGGTCTCCGTTTTCATGCATTTCAATTTTGCCACAAAATTTGGGTCCTGTTTTGTACCATCAGCGTTAAAGTATGATGCAGCGTAAATGAGCAAATACTATATCATTTACCTTACACTGTAACGGGCAGGCCTTGTTTTGAGCAGAACATTCTTGTTTGTTTACGTTCGTGCGGTGTTCTTCTACGGTGTGTTTCATTTGACATCTATATTTCATTTAAGTTTGAACCGACCATAGGCATATCCAATTCAGTTTAAATGTGCTATTTAGCCAACAAATGGCGTTGCCGCAAGTACCCAATTAGTATTCAGCAGACTCACTGTTTGGCATGATCGGAGTTTTCACATCTAAAATAGTCATACTAGCCAAAAGTTGGGCGGCGCGCCTAACGTAAAGTTACGCAATATTATTTGCGGTCCTGCTGTGTGTACAAACAGCGTTGACTGCTTATGTGTGCATCAACGGCTTGTAGCGTCCGAAATAACGGTTCCAAGCCTCCTAAACGGCTCTGATGTATCGCGAGTAATGCATTTACCCGTGAAGCACATAGCTCTGGTCTTCACTATGATCCAATAAGAAATACATCTGCATATAACTGCAGAGTGCACCGCTCCCGCGGGGACCTGCGATGCATATCACGGACAGCGATCTCCGCTCTGAGGGTGAACTTCAGTGGTTGGGATCTAGAGGTGAAAAAATGTCACCTCATTTACAGTCTCAAGTTAATGAGGCCACATTCACAACCGTCATGGTGGGCAAAGACTGATGCTCTAAGTGTGTAATGCTACCAACTGAAAAGCGAGACCATTCGGTGGACTGCGCTAGATGACATAATGCAACTTTTGCTTGTCTAAAGACTCCTTGATACTCATTAAAGGGTGTATAATACCACTCTCTAAAAGCACTGTGCTACGTGACGATTTGTTCGGCCCTGCCCAGGGTATCCTAGAGGAATAATTTTATTCTCATTGTAGCAACTTTAGCTCCGGCGTCCATATGATCTGACTATAGCGACTCGAAGGTTGTGCGGTTCTATAAGCGGTCCGGCTATGCAACATTGCATTCTGAACTATGCATGCAACCACCCACACAAGCACAACTATAGATTTGATCTCTCAAATGCACTTGAAACTTAGACTTACGAATTTATCTGACACATTGTGCAAAAGTAAAATCGACTTTTTTAGAAGAGAGACGTAGCAGGTGGATGTTTCTCTAATCCGGCTTTGTCTGTTGAGGACTTGTTACAATTTGAAAAGCCACCTTATTTGTCCTTTGATCACACTAGCCCTCGATGATCCCCAAAGGATCACAAAGATCAACATAAAAGCAACAGTAACAAAAACAGTTGAACGAGAAGACGTATGTGCCCATCTAGTATGAATAAGGAACATGACCGCTTTCGTTCAAAATAGATAACGCCAAAAAACATATGGTTGTTAGTCTTCAAATATTCCCAGGTCTAAAACTGAGTTAGGGAGATATGGCTTTGGAACAAGTAAACGGTCGTGTTTGCCTTGATCGAGACAAACACAAGATATCGTGTAGAGCACTTTCCCATTCGCGAATAGTAATCTGATTTGTTATATTCGGATAATGATAAAATGGCAATAATCAATGATGGCTTAAGTACTACGTTTATAAAGTAAGAGGGACGGCCGAACTTCGCCCGGCTCGTATCGGTGGGGCGACGTCTGGGCCCCGTGACGTCACAGATCAAATTTCGACCGCGGCTCGGGGCGGTGGCTTCGCGTGACGCGCGCAGCGCAGGCGGGCGGCAGGGGCAGTAGGAAGCCCGAAGTGCATGGCCGCGCGCTCCCGTGCCCCGGACAGTTGGAAGAATACACGCCATTCAAGCCTTGGTCATTCATCACGCTCGGCGAGATCGGAAGGATCGCGCCAAGTGGGACGAACGGCGCCTCCTCCCGCCTGGTTGGATGCGTCGCTTGAGCGCACAAGCGAGGAGTCGCTGCCGGGACCGACACATCGTCGGTAGACTCCGTCATCCGTCGTTGACGGATGGCCAGGCCGCCGATCGACGGAGACATGGCGGCAGCGTCGGCCGCGCGCCCGGGCGTCCGGCGGGGCTGAGGGTGACGCTGGTGCGGCCTGATTCGACGGGGACGGAACGGGACCGCGGATCATGGTCATCAGTGCGCGCCCTGACCGCTGGTCCGCGTGGCCAGCCGCCCTCGGACTGCGTGACGTCAGAGGTCGCGGCCTGATTCCTCCTAGGGCGGTGGCGCTGCGCCGGCTCGGCGCCCGCAGGCGCACGGGCAGAGGCGGTCAGCGGCGCGACGGGTCTGGCTGTGCGCGATAACTGCGGTCGTCAGCGTTTTCATTGGGGACAGGCCTGGTATGAGCGGGCATTCAGTGTGTTAATGGGCGCAATATATATATATATATATATATATATATATATATATATATATATATATATATATATAAGGTCCGCGGAGTTTTGGTCACATAACTCATTTTGGACATTTGGACATTTGGTCATTTTTGGTCACACGGAGTTTTAAACACATACATATATAATAAATGTGAACACCATTGCACTTTTCATATCAATACAATATATATATATATATATATATATATATATATATATAGATAGATAGATAGATAGATAGATAGATGCACATTGCGCACGCTTCTGGTTGTTAGGTGGTAAGGCTACGTCAAAATTATGCGGCAACAACAAACCGGTTGTAGTAAAATCGTTTCATGTTGGCTCAGCACCGTTTTGTTATCGTCAACGTTAATTAAGGATTGTCGCGATTGCCGCTGCGTCGATGTGACATTTCTGTTCTTTTCTTCTTCTTTTTCCGTTTCACGCCATGGCATGTGTTGCATGCCAAAACAATGATTGGTTCTCTTCTTTTGTGGCCGTCTGCCTAGTGTTGAATTCCTGCCTCGCTTATGACGAACAAGGTGGGCATGCATCTGCTGCAACTGTTATCCCCGATCGATCGCCCCGTTAAGTTAACTGTTATCCCCGATCGATCGCCCCGTTAAGTTAATGCCCTCGAACGGGAGCAGTTAAGAGGACCCGTGCCGGCTTCGCACTTTTTATATCAGTTGGGGTACTGAACCGCATGAAAATGCTTGAAGTAATCTTCATTTTCACGCGATTCTTCAACTTTCCCAAATCCCCAAGTATCACCATTTTCACGTGGTTCTCCAAGTCTTCAAATCCTTTAGTCTAATTTTAAACGGAGTTAGTCACGCTCATTTCGAGCTGAGAGACGACGGCAAAGTTGGGAGAGTCTGGAGCCTTTCCAACTGAATACAAAACTTTAGCTCGAGCGCGCGCTTTTATCCGATCCCGCATCGCGCGAGCAAGCACACCGCCACCCGGATAGTCTGTTAAACATCAAGCCGTGATGTGTATCTCCATTTACAGCACTCACCACAGCTATCTCTCTGATGAAAATAAATGTGGCATTGCTAATATGAACAGCCTGTCATTTCTTTCATTCTGTCGACGAAGCTACGGCAAAAGGGCAGGACGACGTTTTTTATTACAAATTAAGTAGATATCAACAGGAGATACTGAAGTCGCGTCACACTCAGCAAAGTAAGGTTTGTTGTTGGGGCTTAGAGAATGTTGCACATAGCGCACTAAGCAAATGAAACGATGATTGCGCACTCAAAGCTGCGTTCTCGTGTACCTGACGTCCCCCAAACCCGTTCTGGGACAAACGCTGCACATCGTTTCCCGCCTTTGTGCTATGCTAGGGCATTTATTCTTAGTCCATGAGGTCACATGGCAAAGAACACAAAAGATCAGACAAATGGAGGGAGTGAAAATGGTTCTAAAAGTGGTTGCGATGCTTGTGCAATATACCGCATGACACGTGTAAAAACGAAATTAGACGACCTTCTTAAAATAATTGTGTGCGTGATATTCGTGAAGTGTGTCATGTTTTCGACGAATTTTTGGTCACGTACCTTGCTCACAGTCAAAAATTATAACATAAAATGCCACCAGATACCAGCCAATGTTGAGAGCGATTTTTTCCAGCATACACGTGATCGGATGGACACACGTTTTCCACGCTTTGCTTGTGCAAAATTACAATAAACCACAGGGGATAAAAGACGCTAGCGTTGTATAGATAAGGCCTTCATTATTATCCAGAATGAAATATTTCTATTGAGTAGGGGTTTCTCTTTCCGTGTGCGAATTGTTTCATAACTTTTGCAATGCAGGGGTGGTCTTTGTTTGTGTTGTTTTTTTGGTAAAATTCCAACAGCCAGGATTTCTTATTATGCTGGATATGATGCTTTTGGTATGCAGAAAAATGATCGTCAATGGGAGCCTCAGGAGTTTTTTTCTTGCGTCTGGAACGTGCTCGTTAAACCGCAGCCGAATGGGTCGTTTTGATTCGGTCACATACGATTAACTTCCACCCTCTCCCTCACATATCAACCACGTTATGCATTACATAACACCAGACCGCAATAATTTACCTTTTAAACCAGGCATACACACGTCACAAATTCGGTTACCGGATGGAAAAACAGGTGGTGAGAGAGCCGACACTAGATTGTGTTTCAAAGTATTTTGGCTTTGCCATGCTAAGCGAATATTAATACTATATTTTTGACAACTGATTTTATATTTGCACACAAACCGTAATCCACATGTGGTAACGTAAAATAACCGTCCAGGTCTTGATCTCGTTGGTTTTGATGGTATGCCCCAACTTTCCGCTTCTCTTGTTTGTCTCAGCGTTGCGTTTCGTGCGCATCGACTGGAAAAACAGCACCGAGACCAACAAGAGCAGCAGAGACATCATCACCAACATCAGCAATAACATCGTCAGCATCAGAAGGCACGTTACCAACACCTGAGGATGAAATCAGACCTGGGCGGGTATATTTGTTACCATATTTGGCTGAAGCTTTGTGTACAAAGATAAAGTTCATTGTCAAAAAACAACTTTCATGCTCGCTTAGAACGGGGGAAACCTAAATGCTCTGAAACACAGTCTAGTTCGGTTGGCTTTCTCACCACCTGTTTGTGCATCCGGTAACCAAATTTGTAATCCGTGTGCGTCTGGTTTGAAAGGCAAATGTTTGACGTCTGGTATTGTGTGCTGTATAACATGTTTGATATGTGAGGGTGGGGGTGCAAGTGTATCTATTTTGGCGAATCAAAAGCACCCATTTGGCCATGGTTCAACAAGCACGTCCTAGACGCTTAAAAGCTACCGAGGCTCCCACTGACGATCATTATTTTCTGCATACGAAAACTATCAGATCCGGCGTAATGGGAATCCCTTGGCTGTTAACATTTTTCAAAAACCGAAGACCATCTCCGTTGCAAAAATTGGGAAGAGATTCATATACGCAAACTGAAACCCTTACTTCATAGAAATATTTCATCGTGGAAAATAATGCATTCCTCATCTGTACAAAGCTAAGGTATTTTATCGCTCGTGACTTATTATAACTTTGCACATGCATAGCGTGGAAAGCGTGTACCATCTGATCACGTGTATGCTGGGAAAAACCGCTCCCAACTTTGGCTGGTATCTGGTGCCCGACTTATATTTTGATGTTTGACTGTGGGCAACGTCCATGACCAAAAATTAATCGAAAACATGACTTAGTTAACAAACATTGCGCATTTAATTTTGTGAGGAGATTATCGTAATTTCTTTTGAAGTGAAAATGATGCATTCATTCAGCCGAGCGTTTAACAATACAATTTATATGGTTGCTTTCGAACGAGATATAGGCAGAGATATATACACATGCATGCAAGCTGACACAGCGACTAGAGCTACGAATCGGATATCGTCGTTTTGAGCGGGTTGAAGACTGTATGGCTGGGTTGAAGCTATCCCGTGACACCATGAAGCATGAACGCGATTCATCTCAATCTGAGAGACTGACGCCTTAATCATTTTCGCCACCGTGAGACTCTGCAAGGGATAATCACATTTCATCTCCTCCTATGCACACTGTGTTGAGCTCTTCACGAAACACTGATAATATTTGTTCGATCTCTAAACTCGGATTCTCTACCTCTAAATCTCCAAACTCGGCCACCGCGTGGTCCATACGCAAGCTGATTGGGGTGGTCACTCTAGCGGGTGAAACTCAAACCTACATATTCTGTTTCGTACGCTAGGTGGCAGAAGCGAACAATTCCAGCGCCAGCTCCCAAGGCGGTGCAGTTGAACAACTAATAACGAGCGAAAAAGTCCTATGTTCGATCTCTGAGGGTAATCTGATGACAACAGCATGATCATGGGCGTGGTTTTATGCAGGCATAACTCTTTCGTGACTTTGAAACATGGCCTCCCTGCAGATATAGGTGAAATGCGTTCGTTAAGTTATTCGATAGTTCATCAATTGTACGCAAATGTTTTCGACATTTCATCGGCATGTCTATCTTTAAAACGCTCCTACTTCTCGTTTTACTTCGGTTCAGAACTGTGGATAATTCGTGGCGTTATTGCTGTTATCATATCTCGCAGCGGCCAGGATAAGGCACGATAACGTTGGTGGTTAACTGCAGGTGCAAGCAGAAAGAGCTCGATTGATTACGACCTCCGATGTTGGCCATTGTAAGCTAAATCTTGATCCCGGCTCTAGAGTGATACAGGATGCATGATAACATAGGCAGAGGCGAGTCCTCTGGAGCGCTACGTTCTCGCTAACCGCTCGTCTTCAGACATGAGCGGAACCACTCGTGTACACTTATCGTGTCCGTCTCGCGCTGTCGTCATCAGACACGAGCGGAACCACTCGTGTACACTTATTGTCTCCGCCTCGCACTGTCGTCTTCAGACACGGACGGAACCACTCGTGTACACTTATCGTCTCCGCCTCGCGCTGGCGTCTTCAGATACGGGAGGAACCACTCGTATACACTTGTCGTGTCCGTCTCGCGCTGGCGTCTTCAAACACGAGCGGAACCACCCGTGTACACTTATCGTCTCCGCCTCGCGCTGTCACCATCAGACACGAGCGGAACCACTCGTGCACATTTATCGTCTCCGCCTCGCGCTGGCGTCTTCAGACACGAGCGGAACCACTCGTGTACACTTATCGTCTCCGCCTCGCGCTGTCACCATCAGACACGAGCGGAACCACTCGTGTACACTCATCGTCTCCGCCTCGCGCTGGCGAAGTGTTCATGTTGACGGTAATTAAATGAACAGCATGCTTGCGCTGAGATGACTGGCTTTCGTGGAAACCCGGATGGTGATCGCGTTTGATGTGATCAGAAATTCTCCGCACGACCTGAATGCATACCAAATTTAGCTCAAATCGATGGAGGTATCCTGGCACTCGGAGTGCATTAGCAGTCCGACGAGAGCTTTCGCTGCGACTACGTAAGGATCTCAACCTCCTTGACAGATATTCGTGACCTGCGCCCAATAAGCCCGGGTTCCAGATTACGATGCGCCTTGTGTGTTTACGCTGGCGGGTGCGCTCGCATCCCAGCAGCTGCACTCACGTGACTCTTCCGTGACGAACAACGCGCAAGTGACTGAGAAAGACAGCCAGTTAGGAACAGGGACGGTCGTGTTACAACATCGTGATATTGAAATCCGTCAGGCAAAAACTGCCCGTAGACTTACATTATTTTACTGGTATTGAAATCAGAATGTTTCAACGAGCCATGCTTGGCTGATATTCAGCATACGATTAGCCTACCCCGGTCTAGCCTATGCTCAAGAGAACTCGTTATAAAGCGATGCTGCAGAACGAGCTATGCTTAGCATAGCTGGTCCCACGGTCAGCCTTGCAAAGCAGTCGGTAACATTTGTTTTAAGGATGGTTCTGTTCGGTTTTGAGATGGTGGGCGTGGCACACCTGGTCATCCGATCAGAGGCCACGGTTCACCTGGTCAGGTGTTCAGAGGCCACGGTACACCTGGTCAGGTGATCAGAGGCGACGGCACACCTGGTCAGCTGATCAGAGGCGACGGCACACCTGGTCAGCTGATCAGAGGCGACGGTACACCTGGACATCCAGTCAGAGGCCACGGTACACGTGGTTATCTTATCAGAGGCGACGGTACACCTGGTCATCTAATCAGAGGCAACGGCACACGTGGTCGTCTGCTCAGAGGCGACGGCACACTTTTTTGTAGTCCTTACGACATTCGTGGATTAACAAATTGTGTGTGCTGGTAGAAAGCATTGATTTCAACGCCAAGCTGAGTAGCTTTTGTTTCAATAACTAGTTTTTCGTGACCTGGTGATTCAGTAACGAAGCCAACTGCGCAGCAGCTATTTGTGACCCGAACTCGACTTACGTCGCACATCATCAGTCAGCTGGGGCGATCAGCCGTTCACTGTCATTTCAAGGCAATTGATACCCATCGCCGCGCTGAGACCGTGTCCTATTTCGGGCATCTACTGCCGCCGGCGGCGAACAGCGGGTGTGCGACGGGTGGCGGTGGCGTGGTCGGGTGCGACGCCCCCGGCCGGTCCTCCCGGTCCCGCAGATCAGAGTCCGGCCGGCCCGCCGCCGCCGACCGGACCGCATTCTTGGCACTCAAGATGGCCGCCGGCGAGTCGCAGCCGCCAGCGCGGCGCCGGCTGGCGGCTGCGACTCGACCGAGGACAAAGGGCGGCGGGCGCGGCGGCGCGGTGTCGCCACTGGCGCCAGCTGCCGCCGTGCGGCCGCGCGGCACCCCTATTCGCCCCGGGCGAAAGATCACGTGCCCATGAGGCAGCGCGTGGACGCCACGGCGCCGCCACGTGAAGATGTAGTCGACGTCCATTTCCGGTGGCGGCGACCACTACTCACTCCAGACTTCGATCAGAGATGGATTGCAATGACATTTAGAGATTGGACTGCGATGGACATTTTGAGCTTTCGAGTTGAGCTCGACAAGGAATGTACTGTGAACCGTTCTGGAGCTGTGTGCGAACCAGCGCGCGCTGAGTGTGCGGTATCTGCTTCCATTTTTAAGCTGGGCAATATCTGCCTGCCCTTTAAAGGCCCATCGCCCAGGAGATTGAATTTCATATCCATTGGAAGCCAATCTCTGCCGAAGAAATGAAGCTTGTTTGGCTCATCGACTGGGATCTTGGGTCAGATTTCAGCGAGGAGCAAATCTTCTTTCTTGTGCGTTAGGCTCTTCAGCTTTTCAGGAACGCTATCAGGCGGTCTTAGCTTGTTCTTTTCGGAGACGTCTAGGTGCTACATTCGTCTGAAACAAAGAAACATTGATTTCTTTGATTATTGGTCAGTCAATTGTGTGAAGAATTCTCAAATATTATCATCTGCACGAGGAGTTATTGATTGAAGAACGAGTTAGCAGCTTAAAAAGGAGCAGACAAAAGGTGGTAATTACATCGAAAATTAAAAAATCAGCGGTGTGAGTACACATGATGCTGTTGAGCGGTGTTCCGTCTATGTGGTGGGTGCCGCTTGCTATTTTCACAAAGAACTGCGCTCATTCTCCACACCCAGCCCGCGTGTCTGAATTATTTTTACTCGCATGTGAGCGCAAACGCCCACCTAGCTTGTTTGGCAAGTGACTGTATCGGGTATCCGGCTCAGTGTGGTATCTACTTGAGCTACTTACTTAGTATCTGATAGCTGACTCAGGGGCATCTGCTAAGCTTGGCAAGCGCCCATCCGCCCTGGATCGCTGCGGACGGCAGAGCTAACGATGTTGTGCTGTCGTTTGCCCGAACTTTACTCGGAGCGTGGCATTTCCAATGAACAGATCTAACGTCCTTGCAATTCTAGCGACGCCTGAGCGGCCCGGATCGTCGACGAGGATTACACGTCTCGTTGAAGTCATTTCCCTGGAGACCCCTCACCCGTCCGCCATAAATATCTGTCATCATCTGATCCGTATCTGGTGCCGCGCCGTCACGTCACCGCCCCACGCGGCGCTATGTGTTCGATTAACGAATGACGGACTGTGGGTGTCCGTTTATCGGATAACGGAAACCACGCGACCGCGTGGCATCAGCTGGGCGACTGCCGCCGCTCCGGTGTCCGATTACCGAGTGACGGTGCCGGAGGTGTTGGCTGATTAGCCGGCAGGGATTTTCGGCTCCCACCGAGTCCGCAGTGTCATCACGCGCTCTCCGGTGGGAAAGAGGACGATACCCCTCACGCTCTGCCTCTGTTGTCGTTGCAGCGTGAGCGGACGAATGTTTACGTCTTCGTTTCCGCCACCGCGATCATAATCATAACTGAGGGATACGTTGTAAACAATCGCCGGGCAAGCAAGCAAGCAAATGGAGGCTGGATAAATAAACAAACGCATGCCAACCTGGGCTCAAAAGATCCGCACGCAGCACGGTGTCAGCTCGCGGGTCTGCACTGGGGTCTATTTATGGTCTGAGAACCGTCAGGTAACAAGCACCTGGGCAGCACACGTAGCTGGACTGGGGAGTGGCAGAGCGAAACATTGGCGATGCCCATCGAACCTGGAACTTTGTGAGTGGCAGGCTAACGGAGTGAAGAGTGCAGATCTGACAAATAAGCTGGTTCTATTACCAGAAACAAACTATGCGCCTTAAATGGAGATAAAATTCCGGTTTGCAACCAGTCCATTCCAATCCAAAGTTACGCATGGCAAAAATGAGGACAAATAACGCTCAGTAGTGTCATCTTAGCTCCGTGCACACCACATCTCTTCAGCAGTTTTCAAGGTGTGAAGGCGCCATATGACATAGCCATGAACGTTCGTGGCCAAGGTCTAGTCAACGACACGGCAGGCCAAACAAGGAAATTGGCCGCGCTTTGCTCTCTCATGCGCTGTGCCGTGAACAGAAGTGACTGAAGTGGGTCGGGGTGGTATTGCAGCCATTTCGGGTCACGTCAGATCAAGTCCTCAGAACCACCCAAAGACGTGTAAGTAAGCCTTTTCATAATGTACGGCACAATGCAATGAACTATGTGTACATCGTCGCAGAAGGCGAAGATCGCACGCGCAAGACACCCAAGATCATGATCATCGGACGTCATAGGATGACCTCAGTCGTCCCGACATCATCCCCGGCAGTAAATGGGGGCATACTCTGACTTTTATCTCTGCTGCACTTAGACTGCGCCCCATACTACAGACAGACATCAGAGACAAACAAGCTCAGCTTACCCATCGCGTCTGAAGCTGCGTTTCCCTGGCATGGGCCACACCCGAGCGTACAACCTTTCGTCCCGGTGAAGGCTCATTTGGAAGAGCGCAGGACTTGCCTCCGTCTTTCGCAATGCGCTACGCCTCATTCGAGCAATGCTAGAACATGGCACTGACCAGGCACTGCTATACTGCCACCTCCCACGCTTCCAACCGCCCTTTCACAGCCGCCCTATCACAGCCGCCCTATGACAGCCGCCCATGACAGCCGCCCTTGACAGCCGCCCATGACAGCCGCCCTATGACAGCCGCCCATCACAGTCGCCCTATGACAGCCGCCCTATGGCAATCGCCCTATGACAGCCGCCCTATGACAGCCGCCCATGACAGCCGCCCTACGACAGCCACCCCATGACAATCACCCTACGACAATCGCGCTATGACAGCCGCCTTGTGACAGCCGCCCTATGACAGCCGACCGATGGCCAACGATCTGTTCACCTGGCAGTGCCACCAGCTTGTTCACGGGAAGCTCCGGCTGCCAGCTCTCATCAGCTGGCTTTAACATAACGTCATTGCCAGATATCTGATCGCATCCCCCGTATGAGGTGCTGGATTGAGGCGCAAAATGGCCGCGCCTGTCGATATCATCGGGCGCTGGTTTGTACATAAATGTTGTAAGAAGATTCTATAGTGTTTTAAGGTGCCAGCATAGCATGACGTAACTCCCATCAGCCTGTTTGGTCACTAGTAATACTTTAGATGGTTTGAACTTAGTCAGTGACCGAAAACATGTTTTTCACAACTGCGCCGGCAAGCCGATGGTCTTTGTTGCTGATCATTTTATGACCGTCATGACCGTTTGCATGTCAGATGTGCCTTAATGGTGACTGTGTTTTATAAGCAAGTCCATAATTGTGTCCCGGACTAGGGTCGTATAGGCGCAGAACAACTCCCGTTTCATCCATAGAACCATTTTACAGCAAGTGGCCTTGTCAAGGCGTGGACTTTGTTCGCTGCATTCATGTTCGCTCGTTACCCAGGCAACCACAACTCGCCGAAACCTGCTAGACCCTTATTAGCACAAACAGCCTCACGACATTACTGGTCCCTGAACACCATTTCATGTTTGAAATTTGGCATAATTGGGACCGGGCCTTGTATGGCCGGCCCGCAATTACGTAACAAAAGCGGCCGCAGGGCAGGAGCGATTACCACCCCCGTTCAATGCCGGTTCCCCGGGTCCGACGGAGTACAAGCATCGCTGTATAGATCGTCCCAGCCCCGGCGCCCGACGTTAAAGATGCCCGAGCTGGCACTCCAGGGAGTGGTGGCGTGCTGGGAGCCCCTGTCCGGACCGGAGCGGCACGAAATCCACCTGTCCCAAAGCACCTGGACGTCGCCTCACCTTCGCGAGGTCGTGGCGACAGCAATGGGCGAGGCTCCACCCGCGAACGAACAATCAACCCGGCGCCAAGTTTGCTGCGATAAGTTCCCGGCGGGGTGGCCGCCGCTGAGAACGGCGGCCGGTAATTTCCCGCCGGCTGAGCGCCGCCATAAAGCGGTCCCACGATCCGCGGGCCCGGTCCCGCCAGCGCGGCGGTGGTAATAGCCGTCAGATTAGGCGGCAGTGAGCCTTGGCAACTGACAGGCCGTTAAGCCCGAGGCTCCAGCCAGTGAAACAATGTACACGCGGCGCGACGGCGTTCTAGACGGCTTAGCGACCGTCGGCAGCTGTAAACAGCGGCGCTGGAAGGCTGTGTAAAGAGCTCGCTTTTATTTGATGCAACTCACATTTGTTGTCTGACATGTCACGCAGCTGGAGCTTTGCTGGCCTGTGAACGCCAGAATGAACCCGTTTGACTGCCGGATGGAGGACACTTGCTTTGTACTGCGTGTCAATTCGTTTGTTTTTTATCAGACGCGTGGCAAAGCAAGCCGCCCACGGACGACATTTTCATTGTTTTGTTGGTTCTTGTTTATTGATCCTAATTTATTTTCTCCAACCGTTTGATTGGAAACGATTGATACTATCATACACATCCATAGCAAAAAAATGTTCTTCGGCATCATTATGATCTCCTTGAGCGAGTGCTTCACGGCGTGGCCGCCCAGTCACTCCGGCTGTCCACCGCACAGGTCAACGAGTCGCCGGACGCGCAGCCCCTCCCTCCCCCCCCCCCCCCCCTACTGCAAGCAGACAGCTGGCGCCGTACGCCCACCCGTGTAATCCACGGCACACGGTATAACGCCCGTTTACGCCGATGACTTGGCGTGAGGTTGTCAGTAGGTGGTAGGTCTAGAAGGTCTCTCGGTTGGGAGTGGGGTGGTGGGACCAGACGGTCCCTGGTTGGGAGTGGGGTGGTGGGACCAGACGGTCCTCGGCTGAGGTGTCTGATGGGACCAGACGGGATTCGGCTGAGGTGTCTGGTGGGACCAGACGGCCGTCGGCTGGGGGTGCCTGATGGGGCCAGACGGTCCTCGGCTGAGGTGTCTGGTGGGACCAGACGGCCGTCGGCTGGGGGTGGCGGGCGCACCGCTCTACGTTGGAGGATCGATTCCCAGTTCGCGGGACCGTAGGGCTTCCGGTCGCTTGGGTATGCTCGGATATGGGTCAGACGGTCCGCGCTCGTATCAGACGGGCAGTGTACGGATCAGACGGATCGGGACGGGTCAGACGGACAGTGTGCGGATCAGACGGCCCGGGACGGGTCAGACGGACAGTGTGCGGATCAGACGGATCGGGACGGGTCAGACGGACAGTGTGCGGATCAGACGGCCCGGGACGGGTCAGACGGACAGTGTGCGGATCAGACGGATCGGGACGGGTCAGACGGGAAGGGTTACGGATCAGACCGACCGGGACGAGACAGACGGGCAGTGTGCGGATCAGACGGATCGGAACGGGTCAGACGGGCAGTGTACGGATCAGAAGAACCGGGACGAGTCAGACGGGCAGTGTTACGGATCAGACGGACCGGGACGGGTCAGACGGGCAGTGTGCGGACCAGACGGACCGGGACGGGTCAGACGGGCAGCGTTGCAAATCAGACGGCCCGGGACGAGTCAGACGGACAGAGTACGGATCAGAAGAACCGGGACGAGTCATACACAGTTGCACGGTTTGCGCGGTCTTGCACGGTTCAGGCGGGCCACGTGCACACCAGACGCATGCCACGACGATCAGGCAATCCATGCCCGGAGCGGACGAACCGCGTAAATATCACACGGCGGTCGGTTGCGTGCCAGCCACGTGGTTCCGAGAACAGGCCTGTCAACACACTGTACCGCGCAGATGAAGTGACGTGTCGGAAGTGCTTGAGCAAATGTTACGCTCGGCTGTTGGCTGGCAGCGACAGAGTTCCGCGTATGCCATGCAACGTGGCAAGTTGTCAGCTGTCAGAAAGTGACTTGCAACGTACAGCGCTGCTTCGTTTATAGTTTGCTGCGCACGCTTCCGTGAACTACTGCGCATTTTTAGACTGGGATGATTTTGTAGCTCGTTACTGACAAATGTGCTTTGATGGGATTAGCTTCACGAGCAAACGAGCACGCGTAATCCGACGCGATAATGGTAGCTCTGGCACTGTCAATGTCGAATTAATCCAGATCGCTCTACACAAAAATTACCTCACCACAGCGGTGAGCCCTAGATAGGGTTAAACAAAGGGAAATGACTAGTTTTCCCCGTGCGGTCAACGCCACATTTAGGCTTTATCTGGCATTTGCACTCTCCGGCTACCACTGCCCCTCTTGAGCAGCGGCCATGACTCGGAGTGAGCTGACTCCGAGCTTTGCCCTGCCTGGCTGAGTCGCCCGACTAACAAGCCGGCTGGGCGGCCGCAGCCGCGGCCGCGGCGAGCATTGATTTCGCCTGGGCGCCGCGGGCGGACTCGGTTCACAGTCGACCGTCGGCGAGCTCAGAGCGGTCTGGCAGGTCACCGCCGACCGGCGCTCAGAGCGGTCTGGCAGGTCACCGCCGACCGGCGCTCAGAGCGGTCTGGCAGGTCACCGCCGACTGGTGCTCAGAGCGGTCTGGCAGGTCACCGCCGACCGGCGCTCAGAGCGGTCTGGCAGGTCACCGCCGGCCGGCGCTCAGAGCGTTCTGGCAGGTCACCACCGACCGGCGCTCAGAGCGGTCTGGCAGGTCACCGCCGACTGGCGCTCAGAGCGTTCTGGCAGGTCACCACCGACCGGCGCTCAGAGCGGTCTGGCAGGTCACCGCCGACTGGCGCTCAGAGTGGTCTGGCAGGTCACCTCCGACCGATGCTCCGAACTGTCCGTGGCAGAAATCAAACAGCCAGCGGCAGGGGGCGCCACTTCAGGCCAGCTGCTAGCTTGCAACATACAGACCCCGTCACGAATTTGTATATAAAACATGTATGTTTGTCGTCCGCGTGTTTACATCCAGCGGCATGCAGTGTTCAGCTTCAAGAAGCTGCACGATGTTTTATGCTACTTGGCATTTGCATCTAGCTGTGTGCCGCTATCCACGATCCTGTTCGTTTGCCGTGGTAACTAAATTCTTAGAAATAGCTTAAGAAATAAAGCTGAGCATCTTAAGAGTCGTCGCATCTTTAGGATCCAAGAGTTATTTACCTTCCGTGTTGATGTGCATGAACTGGAAACTTAAAATGAGCAAGGAGGACCTCGAGACTTGAGCTCCTGGTTTCTTTATCATTAGCTGAGAGATTTTTGTTGGTAATCGGTCCGCCGTTTACCAGGAGGCACCGGTTTTATGATGTTGTCCAAGAGGTATTAGCTACATTGACAAAGCTGAAGGTTTGTTTTTATTGTCGTCACGTAACCAATGATTCCTTGACAACCCCGTTTGACCATTATCTGGTGAATTGAAAAGCCGATTATTGCGAGCATATGGCCTCGTTGCTCGTAATGCCAAGAACTTGTTTGAAACAAAATGATCCGCTCAGCTTCGGCGGGCGTCATGGCACGGGTGTGATGCGCTCACATCGTCTTGAGACGGACAGCAAGTCGGCGAAGGTCGTTGCCGCTGGTAATGCGGGCAAATGTCCAAATCGACGAGGAATGCCTCCTAAGCAGGTGGCCCCTGTGGATAGCCCCCAAAAATTGCGGCTGATATGGAAATTGTTCAAGTCATTGGGCAGAGGAGAGGGAAGCATTAGGGCTATGAGATATTTCTTCCCATAGCACGTCCATAGGTAGGCCCATGCTCAAATCTAGAAACTCTGGGAGCAATTTCCAGTGATGCTGAAAATGCAAAGCTCTTATGCAAGCATGGCATTCAATCGATGCATTGTCATGCGAAATCTAAGCGCATTGCATCGCCGATGCGCCTGAATACTGCATTTGCATCCTGTTGCATCGTTGATATGTCCTGGTGCCGTTTAAATTACGGCGATGACTCAGTGTTTTTATTACACCACTAACCACGCGTTATATGATGTCCCGGCATCGTACCCAAGTGCCCAGAGGCTATGTGGATAGCTTGTGGTTGGGCTTCCGTGACAGTGTGTGACTAATTTGCTTACACGATCGCCGCCTTTCTTCGTCCAAACATTTGACGTCATTGGACGCATATGGTATATTATGGCCAGCAAAAGATACTTGTTCGTGAAAAAACAAATTATTTATTCAATAACGGAGCTCCATTCCAGTTCATTATTCCACCGATCACTGCGGCTTCCTGGCCCTTTTCGGCATCAAAATCGTCTGTTCCGATGCGGTTAAGCTGCCGGCGGGTCGTTCATCACAGGGCCGGCCGTGTGCCTCTAGCGATCGGCTGGATGATGAACGCTGGTTTATCGGGTGCGCCCGCTCCCCGCCGGCGGCGACGCGGCAGGTGGGAGCGCCGCCGCCGCGCCGCCCCGGCCCCGCCGCGATTTGTCGGTGCCGGGAGCGGGGAGGGCTAGAGGTATCGATTATCAGGGTCGGCGACGGGGGACGCGAGGCAGCGCCGGGCGCGCCGGGCGCTGCCACGGCCCCGCCCGCCCGCCGACGTCAGAGGCCGCCCGCGATAAGCCGAGTGGCAGATGCCGCCACAGGTGGTCTACCGAGCCCCGCGACCGTCACAGCACTCGTCATAGTTGATCTCACTCGTCACAGCACGCAACAGCACTCGTCATAGTTGATCAGCTGCTGCTGCATGATGACATCCACCGGCGCTGGCCCGGCTCACAGCATCGGGCTGGGGCCTCGCCTCGCCGGCCCGTCCCAGATCACCGGGCGGCGGCGGCGGCGGCGGCGGCGGCGGCCGAGCCGCTCACGTCGCCGTGGGAGCTTCCCACGCCAGGCACGCGCCGCAGCTGATTGGCGAAGCGCTGTGAGCAGCCGCCCGGCCGAGGCCCTGGCGCCAGCGCCGGGGGGGGGGGGGGGGGCTGACGGCCGGCGTCCGGAACACGACGCTGGGCTGGCGGGGTCTGGTGATCCGATGCTCTGAGGGGGCCGGCAGATGAAGTGAACCACGGGGAACGGGGTGGAGCCAACATGGTCGGTGGATGAAAAGGGCACAGAAAGCTCTCTCTGCCTTGGAGGAGACGGTGTGCAGCTGGAGCAGGTGCTAGCACAGTGAGCAGACTGGTCTCAGATGTGACAGCGTATAGTCTTCGTCCAGCGTCGCATTCGACGGTAGTGGCGCGAGCTGTGCCTGGCCAGGACAGCGTACTGCTGCCGTTCCATTTGAGACGGCAGGCAGACAAACGGCATCATTCCACTCATGGAAGCCTTGACAAGAGCGACCTTGCCTTGGCTTTGACAGATAAAATCGACATCACGGCGGTCAAAAGTTAGTGAACTGTGATTTGGAAAATCTAGCCTGGTCAAACCTCCTCCCTTTCTACAGACACATGCGGGTAGAAGGCGCAAACAAATGAACGATGGAATTTCGTCACCCGAGCGGGTCGTCAAGCCGTCAAGCCGAGTGGGTCGTCAAGCCGTGCTTCACGGGTGAGTGACGGAGCAGGGACGTTGGCCGCTCAGTGCGCCGGAGTGGGTCGTCAAGCCGTGCTTCACGGGTGAGTGACGGAGCAGGGACGTTGGCCGCTCAGTGCGCCGGACGTAATTGGCCCTGGGAAACACGTCCAGGCATATCACACACATCGCACACACACACACACACACATGACAAACCAGGGCTGTAGCTTCCCATTTAGTTGCGAAAAGAGCTGCAGCCCAGTCCCCCTCCCGCCCCACCCCCGCTTTAAAAAGAAAGTGGGCCAAACACGGGGTGAAGTCCGTCTCTTGTCGTACCTTTGGTGGATTGTGTAATTTTTCGTCGCCCAAGCCCCCACCCCAGCCCAACTAATTTTGCGCAACTACGTCCCTTTGGCTACACAATGTAGCCAAGTATCTATCATGCACACACATCCGCACATGAGGGCAAGCCAAGGCCAAGTCAGGCGTCACACATGCGTGGTGACGGACCACCACGAAGGCTCTTCCCATCCATAGCAGGCGTCGCTGACTAAGCAACTTCAAGTTTTCCCACTGCACAACGCGCCGGAACGTGCTTGGTCGCGAGCTGCTTAAGCGAGCGGACGTTTTGCGTGAGACTCGGCTACCACAGGTCGTAAACGTGAGCTATGGTGGGAAAAACGATCAAGCAACGCTGACAAGCCTTGAGCTTCCGTCGCGTGCAGCCTGACGAGGGACTAAGAAATATAGAGGCTGTCTCACCACCTTGCTTACTTCATGGCGTCTTGTGCATGCAAAGACAATGGGTGCACGACCCGTGCATCCTTTGTGTGTGATATACCCCCCCCCCCCTTCCGGTTGCATTCGCAGCGACCTGCACGACGAAGAATCTATGACGTCATATCCCATACATTTGTGCCTTTTGGTGTTCGCACCGCCCGGACAACAAAGTCTACCTGACGTGACGTAGAATCTTTACCGGACGCGCAGAACGTTTTTTTCTCGACTTGGACAGAAATCGTGCATTGTTTTCAATTATGAACGAGTCACTACGTGCCCTGGACCGACCACGGGTGATGAAAAGGTGTTGCGTGCGTTACAAGTGGTATATTTTGCAATTCCCACTGTTAGGAACACGCGAAGTGCCTGCAAACAAATATGTTGCGTCTTGACATGCGCAGTTATTGTCACGGCAGTTACGAAGATGTAAACAGGAAACGTGTCTCGCTGCGAACACGTCCGGCAAAGGTTCTCCGTGACGTCATGTGGAGTGGAGCATCCTTTGTGCACTGCGAAATACCATCCGTGCGATCAGTGCGCGGTCGAGTTCATCAGTAACTGGTCTTCTGATCAGCACACACATATATATCGAGCACGAACCTTCCCGTGTAGAACATCTTTCGTTCCCATTACATACCTGCTGGGTGAACACCGTGGGGAACACTGGCACGATAGCGGTTTGTGCATGACTAACGATGAGTTGTGAATCGCATGTGCGTGAGTGTTATGAAGATAAAACCTTTCTCCACCATACATGAGCATCTAAGGCAAGATAAGAAAGATGTTAGCATTCGGGCGAACTCAGTTGACCCCAGCGATCATAAAATACTGGCTTTGCTGAACGGCACGCAGATATTGTTTGAAACATTATTTGAGGTTTCCTGTAGCTCAATTTCATAGCCAACTAGATTTATGTTATATCTCAATGGCCTATGATGCGCTATATATCATATCATATATAATGCGCTGCTTAGAGTCATCCTTCACCCGATTTAGTTCCCGAGAGTAACAAGCTGAACACCAATCAAGAACTACTTAAATGGCTGTTTCATTGCGACACAGAGGACCAGACGTCGACTTCCCCAAAAGCTACAAATGGGCAACTGCCGAGGAAATTTTCTTTAAATTTCTTATTTATTTTGTATGTCTGTGCACATAAATACCTGAATTCCAGGTAAACAGAAGGGATGCGCAAGGTGAGGGAACCAGCATATGCAGCTAGTCCACCAGTTAGAGCCAAGACGGGGGGTAACGCGCGTCACAACAGTATCCTCCTCCGTGGGGAACCACGTGAGACGTGATTCAATGTCTCCAGAAAGAACTAACGAAATTTGCTGAAATAATCTGTGCTTTCACGGCTCATACCTTGGTAGCCATCAAGTGCGGCCTTCGCACCACAGACACATTTGTTTAATTTAAAGTCGCTCGACAAATGAGAGTCGAATAAACAATGGGGCGATAGCGCGCTCACCTTGACTCCATTACACCTAATGAGATGCACAATGAATCATTTCGCTGCCAAGGGCCTTGGCAGTGTGACGTTACTTACATTCGATTGCTTGAAAACCACTTGCACGTTTTGTACTTACTTACCAGCAGGCAGCAGGCATGATAAAATGTGCGGCACGAGGAGGAGCTTCACGGCTCGTATCTTTGGCCTGGATTGGTTAAACCGAAGCACCATTCAGAGGATGTTCCGGATGATTACAGCCATTCCAGTCGTCCCCAGCTATTAAAAGCCATTCCCATCCAGACAGCGCCGCTCAATAAACCTATTACAGCTCCGGAGGGTCGGCGGCGCAGGAGGCCGAGCTCGCTGGCTGGCTGCCTGCGGCGTCGCCGCTATTTTCGCCGCCGCCGCCTCCACTCGGGCGAGTTTTCCGATCCTCTCCCCTCTCTCCTGCCGCCTCCCTCCCTCCCTCCGGCGCGCGCCCCTCGACGGATTATACTTTAGATAGAAATGGAAAACAGCGCGGGCGCCCTCCCCGGACGGGCCTCCGCCAGCTACAAATAAGGGTTCCTTTGTTCTTTACGCCTTTATTGGACAAACAGCCGCTACGTCGCTCGCTCCTCGGTGTCTTCTTTGTGTGCCTCAATTTGGACCTTTAAGCTCCTCTAAAGCGCGAAGAGTGAAAGTTGGTTTTTAAATAGGGCTCTCTGCATTCTTACGAGGCGGCGTTAAACACGCGGGTATGCGCGCTGCAAAAGAGCTCCCGAGAGAGCAGAGCTGGTTTCGTTCGACGAGCGTTATTGCATGCTGTGGCGGTTTTGCTGATGAAAGAGCCTCGGAACCGCGAAGTGTTGCGGCCGTACGTGAACCGTCCATCCATGGCCGGATCGGAACGGACCATTCCAATCGGTCTGTCGGCGGATATCGGCCAGACGGGCGATCTAATCTGTGTCCCAGTCCCGCGGGCGGCTCCGGCAACCAGCTCAGCGGCCGAGCCCAGCTCACTGCCCCGGGACCCGCCATCGTCAGCTCACTGCCCCGGGACCCGCCAGCGTCAGCTCACTGCCCCAGCATCCGCCAGAGCCCAGGCACCGGCCGGGCACCGCCCTGCGCGGCACCTCGTGACCGGTGACGGTGTGTGGGAAGCATTCATCACGTCACGAGACGGTAATTCTGACACTGGGAGGGGCCGAATCTACTAATGTTTGAGGCCGTCAGGACCCTGACGGAAGCAGTGGCTAACACTTAACAGCCACCGAGGCTTGTCATTTGGTTCCACGCTGATCGCTTAAGTTCAGCTGAGCTGCACGGGTGTGTTCTGTCACATGACTATGCACATGGCATCCGCCCAGCCTTGACCTGCTTCGTGGAGCGCAATTCGGGCCGCCGAACACGCACACACACTGTCCCAACTGGCCGATTAGCTCACACATGGCCGCGCCCAGCCCCACCTGTTCCCCGTGGGTGGGCTGGCGCCGGCCCCCGTGTCATCGACTGGTGGGACGCCCGGAACCTCGCCCCAGGTGTGGGGGGAGGGGTGCAGGGGGAGGTATCGGGCTGCGCTTCCCGCCGGAGCAGGTGGTGGGCATGGGCGAGGTGCGGCTGGGGTGCTGGTGAGTGTTGTTTGGGTTTGATGACAGGGAGCGAGGGGTAGAGGGGGGGGGACAAATTCTGGCAAGGCAAGAGATCCGTGTCTGCTATGGAAAAGAAGGCTGGGCTGCAAAGAAGAGCTTTGCTTAGGCCACCAGCTTGCAAAGAAAATACTTTGCAGGCACTGAGTTGGATTTGTTAACATATTTAAACATTGATGCTCTTTTTGTGTTCTGTTCATCAGCTGCTTCTCATTTCCATAGAAAATTTGGCGAACAATAGCTCATTCCTTCTCCAAAGAAACGGGACCGCTGCCTGCAAAAACACCTCGTCGTTTATTCTCCCCTGTCGAAAGAAGCAGCAATAAACAAACAAGTTCGCCGCACGCTTACATTTCAGACCGAGCTCCTTCTTCGAACGTGTGCTTCCCCGGCCGGCCCGTTCCCTGTCTCCTTTGCCGAGAACTTGCCTCCGCTCTCCTCCCGAGTCGCCAATAACCACCGCCTTGGCGACTGATGGCGGCTCGCCGGCGCCGGCGGCAATTTAGGATCGCCCCTCCTTCCCACCGTCTCGACCCCCCACCACCGCACCAAGAGCGCGCCACAAACACAAACACGCCACTAACTGTTTACATGGTGGCTGGGTAGTGATCGACTTCAGTGGCTATCGCTCGTGGCCTTTTGAAGCGCGAGGACGGTGCTCACGAGGGCGAGCGAACAACGCCGTTAGTGTGCCCGCCGTGCGTGTTGTAACGCCGGCGTCCGGCGAATGTATCATTAGTCGATCTCTGATAATAAATGCATGTGTAGTGCAGATCCTCTAATGTCGACGTGCATGCACCATACACCATGCAATGCTGACGTGCTTGAATGAACGTGAAAATACGAACGAACGAACGAACTTGAATATGAACGTGCTTGTTGCTTAAGCATAAACACGCATATGTCTGAAATGCTGTGACAAGACAAGTAATTAGCATTTCGGCACAACAGCGTGAAAATTGATGGTAAAACCACCTGACAATATTATTTTAAAGAGCGCGAACGTGGCAAAGATCCTACCCGGGCGCAGGTAACGTGCGGACGTCAGTGACCGTTCATCAGCTGATGCAGGCATCCGATGTCCCCCACCTGGCCCGAGGGACCGGCGGCGTGAAGTGGCCGGAGGCGGCGATTGATTGCCCCGAGGCGCTGCGGCCCGCTGGCCTCCCCTGGGACTGGGCGAGTCCATTGTCAGCTGATTGGATGGGCCTCGGGCGCCGTTGGCTTGGCCGGGTCGCCCCACAGTGCCCCGCGGGGTCCCACAGGCGCCATGTCACGCTAATGAACGCGACGGCGCCGAAGATGATGAAAATCAGGGCATGTGAGGGGCCGATGATACGAAATAGGAAGCGTTGTTGATCATATTTAGCCGCTGTGTACTGCGGCTACTAAATCCCAGAGCTCGAGGATGAACGGCAAATCAAGCGGCGCAGGGAGTAAAAGGTGAACGAAAACACCTGGCTTAAGATTTGAGGACAGTGTTACCTGCTGTATAAGCCTCACGACATCAGCATAGGTAGGCGAACTTCACCGGCAACAATGCATAAAGTGACGATGGGCGGGCAGACGGACAGACGCAGTAATGTATAAACAGACTGATTCACACCAACCATGAAAACAATGTCTGGGTGTGGTGCAGGGGCGTCAGTTCATATGCTATCGGTGGTCTGAGCTCCTCCCCCCCCCCCCCCCCAATGCTCTTCTATGCACTCCCAGCGTGTATGAGTGGAAGAGAATACTGGTCCGATGAAGTGCAGAACAATGATCTGACCATTGGTATGCTGGTAAGGAGGCGCCCAAACACATCAGTATTAGTATCATGCCATTCTGTGACAACAAAACCATGTAGGTACCTGATGTTTTTTAATGTTATCTCCTTCGTTTGTTAAGCCAGACTGCAAAGGTTTGACAAGTTTGCGAAATGTTAACGCCTGGAGTGGAATAAAGAACAATTGGCTGTAATATGTGGCAGCTTTTAAAAGTACAGGGAAGCCCAGATAAGAGTTAACTCATGTCTTTCCTGAGAGTAGCAAGTGTGTTTGTCGCGTAATCGTGTCTGTGGTGGTTACATAACACTATCAGCGAGGGCGGTAACCGTCGGCAATCCCTTACTTAGATTTGTTATTATGTTTTCCTGTGAATTGCTCCTCATTCTAATCTTTTTACAGACAAGCCACTCACATTTACTTGGAATGGAAAGCATTCCCTGTGCCGGAAAACAGCTTTGAATCTAAGAAATATTAAACAAGCTTAAATGTTTGAAGTTAACATTGAGAACGCAATTGAAGTAACCGAAACCCGGAAAGAAGCCAGGTTTTGGGGGTGGGTTATGTCAAGCTTTTGCGGCTGAGCCCTCAACTGCTATGAGAAAGTGACACCCCAGGTGGGGTGTCAGCTAAGGTTCCCAAGACAGATGTTTTTTCGGGACGTTGGTTATTCATTGCGTTCATAAATACTTGTCTGTGATCCCCATCCCGGTGCTGGTCTAAACCTGGAATCCCAGTCCCGGCCGCGGTTCCGGCCCTGCCTCTCGGCCTTTGTCCCGGTTGCTGTCCCAGTCCCTGATACAGTCCTGTGTCTCAGCTCCTGTCTCGTGCTTTGTCTTAATCCCGTCCCAGTCCCATGCCCTGTCCTGGTTCCCGTCCCTGTCCCAGTCTTGTCCTGTCCCATGCTCGATCCTGGTTCCCGCCCTCGTCCCAGTCTCATGCCTCGCTCCTGGTCCCCCGTCCCTGTCCCAGTTCGGCCCAGTCCAATACTCCGGTCCTGTTCCCCGTCACTGTCATGTGTCCTGGCTCCCGTCCCTGTCCCAGTCCCGTGTCCCCGTCCCGGCACAATCCCGACCGTCCGGCCGACGTGCCGCGGCCGGGCCGGATTCTGCCCGGCCATGGCGCGGCAGGAGTGAAGGCCGGTCGGCACGGCAGGCGCCGGCTGCCCGGCCGCTGCCCGGCCGCTGCCCCATCGATCGGCGCCCGAGCCGGTGGCGCGGCGCCGCTCCACCGGGCAGATGGGCCGCGCACGGCCGGCAAATGGAGAGGGACGACACGTCCTGGTGACCGCGCGTATTGGGCACAGTTGGAGTTGCAGCGCAAGGTGATTGGATTGGTGTCGCTCGTCGATGCCGCTGATGTGTGGCTGTTGTGTGGAATGCTGTTCGATTTTGCTGATTCGTTTGAGAGGGCTGGGCGAGCGTTAAATGCCTAAACCCAGCCCGCAATACTAGGCTAAATAAGTATAGGTTTCGTGGATTAGGTTTCGAGGATGCTTCTGGCTTAAAGTTGAGAGACCTGACCGAGCTTTTCTGGAAAACATAACACCCTGTTGTGGGGGAGCTGTGCAATAAATTACAGCCCGTAATCACAATTTACGGAGGACGCTTGTGGGTTAGTCTGGGTTTCACGTGTTTTTCTACCAAACACATGTTGTTTTGTCGATTCCTTTGTTTTATGAAATGCTACGTCACAGCTGCGTAGGCATCGAGCGATCACCAAAATGCAATCCAACAGAACGTGCGGATAATGTTTTCAAAAATATATACACATAAGTTAATTCAGAAAACAACGGAGCTCAACAGGAAAAAGATGTCAGGAGTCATCCCTTTGTCTAGCAATGTCCTTGTCAGTACGCAGCGAGGCGCGCCTCCGTTATTTGAAGAAGCACGAGTCCTTGCGTTATCCTTACTTCATTATTCAACGCTGGGTTTTTAGGCCCACTATGGGTAGTGTTATTAAAGATTTTGTCTCTTAGCACAAATAATGAAGATACTAAACGCAGTGATCCATTTGCTCTGATAATTGATGTACACAGTGTACCGGTGGATTTAACGGCGGATCGGCCACTCCTTCACACCCGGAGAGAAAGTGATTATATCGTTATTATGTTGTTTCTGGAATTACTTTGAAGTTATCCTCATCTTGGCAGAATGACTACGCAACAAAGACTGCCATAGAAAAGTGGCCTCAACTCATCTGGCATTTACGTAAGTTGGAGCCTATAAGAAGCCAACAATATTCAAACAACATTTCTGCTGAAAGTGAAAAGTCCAGTGAAAAAGTCGCAGAATTTTAGTGTCTTAATGTCTATTTGAAAAGCATTTTAGTCTCCGCGACACCCTCTGAAGAAGTGCTTTTGACGCGCTGGAATAGAACGGGCGTCGTCTTATTAGCCAGACCGATAGTGCAAAACACTGGCTTGACATAACCGGAGTTACCAACATAATGACGCGCCGCTCCGGCGCAGTTCCCACTTCCTTGCATGTCGTTGGTAGCCTCGCCCGTCCGCAGTCGGAACCGTAACTCAGCTGTCGAACGGGCCGTTTTCAGCGACGGATGGGCGGGTGCCGCTCCGCGCGCCTCGCTCTCCGTCGGTATCGATGGCGGCGTGCGCCGGGGCGACATCCGCCGGTTCTGACGGAATCGATGCGGCGGCCGGGGTGTCGCCAGCGACGACCGCCGCCGCCCGCCGCCGGGAGCGGCTCATTATTCGCCTGAGTTGGTTGCCGGCGGTCAGCAGGGGCGCGCCCAGGCATGGGTTTTGGGAGGCACGCTGTCGGAATGAAAGTCACCATCCAGTGGCCAAACGTTGTCATCCGTTAGTTTCATGCTCGACAGATTCATTGAAGAACTTTCGTGCTCATCCGCACCAAGTGCGTGTCTGGGCGATAACTGCAAGGTGTCGTTCCACTACAGCATCGGTAAGAATGTCCCCAGAAAGCTCCTCCGTGCTTTTGAAGCGAAGCGCTCAGCCGTTATCTCAAGATCCACGGAGCTGTCGTTACTCGGCTTGCGACCGGTCAGCGCTGTCAGCATTACGTCGTGGCGTTTCGGCCCATTAGAGCAAAGCACCGTGACGTCATAGCCCAGTTTCCGAATTTGAGATTGATTTTTAGGATCCACTCCGGGTGATTCGGATAGGCCCAAATCCCATGCACCCGTGAATTCGCATGTCATGATTGCCAAATTAACCCGCCTCTAATGTTTACATAAGCGAGGAATGCCTTGAGCTTCTAATTTTTCGGTATTCAGCTCATAATCGGATTTCTTAAGCTGAAAAAGTCCATCTTTAGTGTGAGGAGAGAAACTGGTTCAGCGACTTACCAAGCAGCCCGTTTTTACAGCTTGAAGCTTTTGATTATCAACATTCACTTACGCGCATAACTTTAAGTGATCATGATATTTGGGATTGTAGGTCACGTGAGACTGCCCTGGAGGCCACTACGTGAATATGCCACTGCACGTTACAGCCCGTATCAAAGTGAGGCGGAAATGCCTATAGCGCTCGGCATCATAACAAGTTGAGGGTAGTTCAAAGATCACAAGCAGCGATTTGTGGAGTTTAGTATGACAGAAATTCCTGTCCAAGCAATTCGTCCCAAGCTAATCCAAATTGTAGCGCCATGGCAGGCAACCAATGCCACATCATACAACGTTTATGTGACTATCGTTTCACCAAACTGAGACGCTGAGAGACCTCGAAGACGCATGTTCACAGCAGGCATTATTCAATGCGGACGTACCTTTTGATAACGTGAACTCATCTAAACAGCATAAAACTCGCTATTAGGTATATGCAGCTGGTTGAAAGGGCTGCGTCACCTGCACTCAATCCCACCCTGAAGTTGTCGCTGGAATCTCCCAAAGGCGCTATTTCCGCTCAACAATAACAAGACATCAGCTGCTTAGTTTACATGTAAAGAGCAGGTGGAAGGCCTTGAAGAAGAAGCGAACCAAAGTGGCGACACACCAAGTATGTAGGAGACAACCAGACCATCTTACATATTTGAAACAGTGTCTAGTCGAGCAAACACCTCCAAAGCCTTGTTATACAACATTTCTCACTTCGTTGGCTCCTCCAGTTTTTTTTGTGCTGTCTTTGTGGCGTACTCGGCGACGAACCAAGGGCCAATAATGCCGTCAACTGTCAGCATTCAGCAGTGTAATCACGGCACACGTTGGGTTCAATGTGCCATTCACAGGGGGAGGGGATGACGGCGCTTTACAAGTTTGCAGAATGGCAGAGACGTAAGCTGCGGTGGAGAGCGATGGTCAGAGGGCAGGGCTGCTACCTCATTAGATCGGTCTGTGAACTCAGCCCGTTGCAAGTGGCGCGAGCACCGCACCGCCACAAGATGGTTTGTCCCCGGAATTTTTAATATTGCTTCTCAAACTGGGCGGCTTAACTTCGCATTCAAGGATTTTAGAACTATTCTGCCACACCATTTTCCGGCGGCCTCGGATACCCATGTTCAACTTCTGCAAAGTTCATATGTGGCGCATAGCATGCATAGAGGCGTAGTGGAATGCAGCTGCAGAAGTTGGGCAGACACGAGTCAGAACACTGGCATTTCACCTCCAACAACCAAGCGAGACTTTTAATCTCCGCTCTGAACAATGAAGTAGGACTTAACCGAACTATTTCCGAGTAATACGTTTTCCAAGACCTTTGTTTCTCACCAAATAAGCCTCTGGGTTTCTGGCTTCTCCATATCCCGGACATAACGAGGCCTATTGGCTCAGTTTCTGGGCCCTGATCATCTCCGCGTACATAGATCATCGCATGGCTCTTGTCCTCCCCGTTTGCTGCTCCGGGTTCCCCGACGCCTGGAGGTTCACGAGCGTGCATTGACCCGGCGGCGGTTAAGGAGCGCCAGCACTTCAAGGACCAAATGAGTCAAGAGGACCCAAACCGTCACAAGCCACTCCCGTCGAAGGTTGGAAAAGGTGAAAGAGCTTCGACATGCCGGGAAGGCTCCACCGTGCTCAATCAAAAGGTCTGCCCAAATGGTTCGGTGTTCGTGGACGGCTATTGCCTCCGCGATGGGCAAGACTCCGAGAGGTGCCGAAAGGAGCCAAGACAGCGGAGATGCCACAGATGGTCAAAAGGTCCTGAAGCCGTCAGACAGGCGCTAGGTCATGCTAGTGGGCTAGGTAGTGGGCCGAAAACTGAAAACTTTTAGAGAGGCCAACTCCGGGAAGCTAGAGACATCGAGATAACCAGGGAATCTGGGTTTGTCAAACAGATCAGCAACTGTCAAGCGTGCACCAAACGTTAAAGGCTTACACGAACGGCAGGCGCTTAGGGGATCCTAGGCTGGTCGAGTCATCCAGAGACATTTAAAGAGGCCTGGGACAATGAGAGGGACCGGATAGCCAAATAGACCCTCGGCGATAGCCACTCTCGCAAAGGTTAAGAAGCCAAGACGGGTTTAAATGTCGGAGGCTTCGCGTTGGTCATGGGACTGGAAACGACCGAGACGCCCCCCACGCTCAAAACTTTCAAAGAGGCAACATGCAGTGGAAACGGTCTGAGAAGGGTGGGCCCACTCCAAGCAGTCGGAGATCGATAGATAATCAAGATGCTTCGACCTAGTTGCAGGTGCAGGGCACGGACTGGAATATGGACCACCTTCATGCCTTCACAGTTGACATAAAAACCTTTGGTGGTACCTGGAAGGCACTGACCTTGAAAGGACGTTGCTCTCTTTTTTAGGACATAAAGCCACCTATGGCTGCCGCGATATACGACGTCGCTTAAATACATCAACAAATTTAAGAACGCCAGGCATGTTGAGGCAGTCAAGAGACTAAGGGACGAAATTTTCGTGTCTCAAGAGGACCAAAGATTTCAAGGCGGTCAAGGGACCTGGACCAGTTCAGTGGGTCCCAAGAGTTAGGAAATGTAACAGAGGTTGGTGTGGGCCTTTTGCGTGCTTCGCCGAACTATTCAAGGGTAACTTGAGCATTTATGTCGTGCTATGTTTATTACGTCTTGAAATCAACTATTGGGATATGGTAATTTCCTTACTACCAATATGATTTCCTCTCTCGCTATCATCTCCTTCAGCCATGAGTTCACGATGAAGAATTGAAAATGCAGCCCTTTGTTAATTGGCTTGGTTGCAGAAGCTGATGTGGTTGGTCACCGTGGAAGCCACCGAACCGCATCATCCACCCATAATCCGCAAATATCCTGGGCTTATCTAGGAAAGACGGAGCCCCCCCCCCCCCCCGCTCTCAACCGACTGTGCAAGACTCTATCCAGCATCTACGGCTTGTGAATTTGCTCGGACTCTATGTCAGCGTGTTTCTTCCAGAACAAGCCTCAGCAAGCTCACACCACGGTGTTTACCTTTGAATAACATTAAATATTATTAAATTATGGGTGATGGGATGTAGTTATGGGGAAATGGAGAGGGCAATGATGGATCATGGGAGTGCAGTAGGCAATGGCGGATATTAAAAGTGGAGAAGGTAATGACGGATGACAGAAAAGGAATATGTAATTGCGAATGGACGGAAGCGCTAGGCGCGGTAATAGCAAGCAAACTATTACCTGCGCAACAGAAGCCGATACTGTGTCCGCTTCCTCCCGTGATGCCGTGAGCCAGAGAACTCAGCTGCTGTGAGTCAGAGAACTCAGCTGCTGTGAGCCAGAGAGATCAGCTGCCGTGAGCCAGAGAACTCAGCTGCCACCTGCACAGTCGTTTTTGAAATATTAATATTCAGGATGAGTGCAGCGCATTATATATATTCTGGACGTGTTCGCTACAGTATTTGGAGGATTTCACTTCATGACAGTCGCGCATGAATGGGTCAATCTGCAGTGCACTGTGCGTAAAATGCGCCCATATGCAGCATTTATGCAGGGTCTGGAACATGTCTATTTCAAAAAGCTAAATATCCAATGCTGGCAAAAATATCCTGGTGATTTGATGGCCTGATTCCCGTCCATTGGTTGCTTAACAACACGTCGGCAGCCATGACTGCTGGTGTCTGACACAAAAGCAGCGCTAAAAGTGGATGTGATGCGATGTGCGCCACGGAATACTGTCACATATGACTCTTCGCTCGAAAAGCAGAACTTTAAAGAGCTTGTCCTGTAGGCCTTTTTTAAATGAAAACTGCTTGGAATCGAAACCAGCTGAACTAGAGATGAAAAGGCTTACGTTGACGATATGCTGGCTCTACACGGACATAACCCACACTTTCCTGGGTCGCCCAGGTTACAACATACTCTCCAGAACTAAATTCCTTTTAGTCCTATTCTAGGCCTTGTCAAGTCACATTTCAGACGGAACTGTAAAAACAAGTTTCCCAAATAGCTTAGCTTCAAAGGTTTTCATCCGCCCCCATTCGTTTTGGCTGATAGCTTCTTAAATACAATCCTGTCCTAATCCGTGTTTTTGGAATCCGTGACTCCCAGTCGGGAATTTGATACTGTGTCACGCTACCATTCGTCCAATTCGTCACCTTTTGAGGTCACACCGTGGTGCCCAAGAAAGCAATCCGTAGAAGCCACAGTAAAATGTACTCACGCAGGCGAGGTGGGTGCGCTCGATGTGCGTGCAACATTTTTGCTGGCACCCGAAGCGCGCCGTTGGCTCTGATGAGCTTTCAAACTCCAAATGCCGCCTGTGACCCCGTCGACGCACGCCACAGACGAGCCACTCAATCGACGCTTCAGTCATCCTTCGGCAGCGGAAAAGTCGGGGACATTTTCAGTCTGTATGGCGGTGACGCCGCCCGCGCGCTGGAGCAGTCCATTTACATTCAGAGGGAAGGTCGGACGAATAAACCTGTCAGGGGCAGCCAGCCACGGCCGAGAGTCACAGCCGCCAGCGCGGTGAGCCGGTCTTGATAGTAGCAGACAAAGAAAGTGCACCTTAAAATCGCTGCAGGGGTGCTCAATTAAAGTGAAGGAACTTAAAACTGCGCAGTGATCTCGTATTCGGTCTCTGTATTTGCGCTGCAAGATTTATTTTACCTGGTGGAGAGTGGATTTTGGTAGAGATGCAGTTTTGCATTAGGCCAAAGGTCGGCTGGCGCCTGTGACTCAGAGGATTCATTTACTCGGAAATAAAAATATGGATTCTGACATCAGAATGAATGCCGATTCCTTCTGTGATTAAAACTTGAATGTTACCATCCCGTTATGAATCACTTAGGGATAGCTGGAAATTTAATGAATGTCATCAAGATGATAAACGTTTACCGGCACCTACCACACACAGGGCGTTTTGTGGTGTGGGAAATGTCAGGGATGAACTATTTGCTGACGCCGACGACATCTTGCCTTTTGTTATAAGCCGAAGAGAAACAACATCTCCATAGCAGCACTGGCAGGATATGTTTTACTTCTGAGGCATCTGTAAGGAGAGCATTCGATGCTCCCTTCGGGGTGATAGTCTGCTATAATCGAACATAACCCTAGGTTCAAGATAAAAACGAAATAGTGATAAGTCTCGTGCAGAGTTAATGATACCGTCTTGCTCAAAAGAGGCTAGGCGTTGCTTTCGTCCCCCAAGATCTTCATTTAACAAGTCTGTGATTTTATTTTTCTTTCAAACGTTTCCTCAACCGATTCTTGGAAGCTATCTGCACTAGACCAGAAGCTTTTTTGTTTCCTTGCATCATCTCCGGTCGTGTTTATCCTTTCTGAGATTTACGAGTTCATTGTGGCCTGCTTGGTTGTCGCCGAATAAATCAAACAAAGAAGCGTGCTGCACCGGTGGCATCTTCACCGAACCAAACCATCGGCTGTTTCAGCACGCGCTGATCCGACTGCCGGTTCCGTAATGTGTGGTATTCGGGTGTATGACAAGGACCATGATATAATAAATAGCATCATCACCTCGAGTGGTGCCTGACTGTCAACATTTCGCTAACACAATTAACGATGTTTCAGTTCGTCGAAGGGAAGAAAGCCTGTTTGTAATGTCCTCAACGACTCCTTTGCCAGCGACCTCTGCACCTTCAGAGGTGCCGCAAATGGTCTTTGCGCCAGAGAGCTCTGCTGTAGTTACCTCTTCAGCCTCAGCCTCGTTGAACTGGCCGTCTAGGCTCAAGTCATATCGGCCATGATTGTCTGCGTTCTTGTGATTAGTCAATTTGGCACGCATTAGCACTTATTCTTCACCATCTGCATACACCAGGCTGTCTTCGACATGTAGCGGTTGATGTAATCCACCGTCCGCCTGGTGTACAGGAAGAAATATGAGCACGACATTAGCTCCCGTAAAAATGACGACGTTTGCACCAGCCCACCGCCTGGTTGCACTCAGACTGCATAAGCTGCACGTCCCGACATAACAGCGATTCGGCATCGCTGACGCCCTACTGACAAGGCATCGCGTGAGAAAGCGTTGCATCCTGGATAGGGCTAACCAGCCATGCATGGGCCCGGGCTTATGGCGGCTGCCGGAGGCCGCATGCCTTGCACCGGATGACGGAGGCGGTCGTCTGCCACAGACCGCAGCTCTAATCCTGCTGCGCCGGCAGCGGCAGCTGCAGCTGGCCGGGCCGGCAGCTGCAGCTGGCGGGCGGGCGATGGCTCGTTGCACTCACTCTCCAGGAGCGCGCGCCACGTCGCGCCAATGCGGCGTGCCGTATTGGTGCAGTCGTGATGCCGCGCATTGCATCACAAAAGGGTGTTAAAAACACATTAAAAGACGCTGATGCACACTGATACTGGATATGCCTTGCGAATTTCTCACTCGTGTTTTGTGGAACACGATACACGTCGTTGTTCTCCCTTTTATGGACCATCAGCGACCGCGGGGGGCCACATTAGCGCTGAGAGGCCATGGCGCAACAGTGGGCCCGACACCGGCCCTCGTCGTGGGAGCCGGATGTGGTTATTGCTTACTTCTGTGCACCTGAGGCTGTCACGGGAGCTGCGTTACACTAATTTGTCTGTTTGAGCATGCAGTGGGTACTGGACTCTTCTCGTCCGTTGGGAGGATTAAGTTAACGGTGACAGACCACGGGCAGGGTGACACGGGATCAGTTATAGTCCACGGACAGGGTGACACGCGATCAGTGACAGACCACGGACATAATGACGCGGTATCAGTGACAGACCACGGGCAGGGTGACACGGGATTCGTGACTGATCACGGGCACGGTGACGCGGGATCAGTGACTGATCACGCGTGTGGTGACACGGGATCAACTGAAGGACCCTCAGTGAGCAACAGCTGGTCAATTATTTTGCCCAGAACGGAGTACAAAACCAAAGACTCAGCTGAGGACTCGTGGTCTAAACCCTCTAGCAAACAATTACGTCCCCTCTGCGAGCATATGGGGTTTAAAGGTGCCCATCATCCACATTTATTGTGAAAATGATAAGCCATCAATTTCTGATCCCCTCCAATTAATTTGCACTGAGCAGGGAAATGGAATAAATTAGGCTTTCGAACCCCTGCCGTCGTAAAAAGACAGCTGACCGTTCCGTCCCCCCCCCCCCCCTCCCTTCCACCAGCGTAACCCACCTGCCGGCTGCTGGGATGCACCGCCCTGTCAGCGTGACGAAAAGCCACACCCTAACAGTGACAGGCTCCCACTGGCGGAACGGAAGCACCTCCGGTGTTGAATAATTCACACTCGAGTGGGCGCATCGACGCCGTATATTCATAGATCACGTGATTATGCGCGTAAATGTCGCGGTTTAATGCTGAGCTCCTTGATGTATGCCATTTTGACAGTGCAGTGCGCTCATGGGTTAGCATGACGCGTGGGGTTGTTGATTCACACCCGAGAGCATTAGCCATTAGTGGACGCGCTACCGGGGTAAGCACTGAACCTACCTCAAGGCATTTTTTGGTAGACGACTCGCGCAAGCTCGAACGGAACTGCAATCTTCATCATAACAGTCAGTCCCAGATTCACGAGGATTTTCCGTGCTTTGTGCACGTTGAATTTCAGACAAAGCCATTAATTTCTAGGGTTTAGTTATGTCAGTTCATTGAACTCTACGTTTTACCGAACTTAGAACGTTGAACTTCTACTAAAAGCTTAAAACTTTTAATTTTACTTGCAACATTTTCAATTCTTAGCTTAAGCATTTTAGTTCCAGCCTTAGGCTTTTAACCTTTAACGTTTAGCTTTTAACTTCACCTTTTTATTTTTTATTCAAACCTTTCTTCTTCTTCTATTTTTCTTCGAATTGGTTATGAATTGACCTTAAGAGTTGAATTACACGTAGGCTTTCAGATAGTGGGCCCACTTAGCCCTGGTTCTCTGTAGCATTTGCTTTTCATAACGTTCTCTAGGGTATTGCAAATATACATCCGTTATTGCTTTTGGGGGCTTTTCCCCCATCAGTGTTGTTTTTGACGTGTCCGTGGCCTTTTAAGGTCGCCAGTGGTCATTGACCTAAGTTGACCGATTAGTTTTAACTGGTGGTAATGCAAGCTTCAGAAGCATATCTGGCTGGCCTCATTTATCTTTCGACACGGCAGTGGTGTGCTCTAGTCTGTAAGTACTATTTTGACACCATGATATTACGATGGGTCACTGACCTTGGCTGAAGGTAAACCTTTTGCTCTTATTTTCGCAATGTCCGGTTCAGAGATGTAACTCGTTGGTCGCGTGCACAGGACCGACCATTTCATATCAAGACGCGTCACAAACAGTTTAATAAAGTTCAGGTGCCTCACTCCGGTATGTTTATTCAACGAGCTGGCGTGGGGCCAATTCGGCGCAGCTTCATTTTCTTCTTTTTTACTCATTCCTGGGATCAAAGGGGCCTCGTTTATCTAGCCCCCCCCCCCCCCCCGTCTAGATCTGAGCAGGCGCGAGCTCCATCAGCGTCAGGATTGGTCGTCGTCCCCTGCGTGGGCCAGCACTTGTGCTAGCCTCTTGTCAGGCACTGTCGTTCGCACTGGCTTTGTGTCAGGGTAGAACACCGCTGTAAAGAAAACCTTACAACTGTGATATGCTGATCAGTTGCTGGCGCAACCTGCCCCATCTAAATGCCGTTTAGGTCATTGTACTGGCACGATCAAGATTTCAACGTTGGAGGGTATGCCGGAAATAACGTGCAACGAGGTGGTACAAGTTTCATGAGAGCATTTGCAGTCATTCGGCGGTTTTACTAAAAAAAAAGTAGTAACGGTACGCCAATGTGAGGCTGGGCTGTTCACGAAATGAGGTCATAGGAGTGTGTGTGGGGGGGGGGGGGACAGTAAGAGAATGTCCAGCGCAAATCACTGTCTTTGCTCTCCTGGTCTCGTTGATGCATCACAACATGGCGCGATAAGTTTATTATATATTCATTCAACGTAACTTAGCCTCAGTAGTATGGGTTCTCTAGCTAACGTCAACAAGGTGTTGCAAATGCATACACGTGGTGCCAATGCACTGAACACACATCAAAATTGTCAGCGATTATCATATATTGTTTAGTTATTTGTCTGAAAATATAGTATTTAGCTCAAAAACTGATGGCCGACATAGTTATCACGAATACAGACCGTGGAACAACTTGTTAGCAACAGCCGACAGCTGCAAAAGGTGAAAATGATACATCCACACAACGTGCTCACGGCACGTCACCCTACGTGCCCCACACCTGCGACGAGACCAAGCCCTCGAGATCTAAACCGGGCTTGGCGTGCGGCGGCGCTCGCTCGGCCGGGCGTCTGGCGTCCGTCGCGCCTTATTCATGAGGCCCGGATTGGTAGTACCACGCACGCTCGCCGTTCAGCCGCGCCGGCGGCCTCGCCGGCTCAGCGGCGATGAAAACAACGCGCCGGCTCACTGCATAATGGACGAGACGAACCCCGCGCCGAAAACACTCGACGCTTGTCCGCGACGCACGCGAAGCACTTTTGCGTTATTGTGTTACGCCGCGTGCTTATGCGGCACGCGCCACGGCCCAGTTCCATGCCGGGTCGGTTGGTTGCACGCGCTTCGCGGGCGCTGTCGCGGGTGGCGGCTGGTTGGCTGATGCATGTCGTTCCACCCCGCTCGGGTTGTACGAGCGCTGGCGGCTGTCTAATCCGTTGCCGCCCGCGGCCCATTCGGCCCGAGACAGCCACATGAATCTCGCCACTTCTCTGAATATGGACCATGAATAATGTATGCGATCGTCCGACGGCACTGGCATGCGCCCCTCGACACCCGTTGGCAATCTGGGGTGGCGGGGGTGGCCGCGGCCGGGCCGCCGCGCCCACCAACTCGCTCGAGTATGAGTGTTCCGTTAATTTGAAGTGCTTTGGGCTGAGAAGGAAGCGAAACCTATTGGAGCTAATGGGAGAGCCGCGGGCTATATTTGTGGGAAATGCTGTTGTTTTGTGTGCAGTGTGGGGCGTTCCAGGAAAGGTGAACGGATCTAATTAATTGACATTTCGTGTGACATAATTAACAGATCGATGTTAAGAGCATTCCATGTTATTTTGTATTGTACCTCTAGGCTTGGACGGTGCAGCGCATTATCCATGTGCGCCCCTTCCTTTGTTGATGTGAACTCACTTTGCGTGAGGGCAGACTGAGTGTTTGTCTTGCCAGTCTCAACGTGGCGGTCCTGCTACAGCACATGCTTGCCCGGACAACCGGATAAATTTGTTAAGTCTATGCAGCAAGATCTGTCTTGCTTTTGTAATCTGGGTCGGGGTTCTTTTGGCTCGTTTCCTGGAGCTTACTTAACCAGCCAGGTTTTCAAGGCTACCCTTAAAGGGAGTGCTCCACATTTTCATCTGGTTTTGCATTTTGAGAACATTTTGGTGCAGTTCACAGTCCTACCCTTCTTAAGAGCTAAGCTGCTCTAGTTTCTGATGTACGCCGAAAGTGGAAAGAGTATTTCGGGGAGAGTATTTCAAGATCATCTTAGCATTCATTACGTCAGAAGAATGGCATTCAAATTATGTCATTTCATAAGCCTACGACGATCAAGGCCGAGAAAAATATAGTGGTCGAGCCGATCATATCTGGTGTTCGTGAGCCCGATTTCCAGATATAACGGCAGTCAACTGGCTCTCAAGCAATGTTGTGCAAGGTACGATGACGTAATCAAATGATAACGCATCGAGGAACATATTTACTCAACAGGAAAAAAGCGTTGTCCAGAGCAGTCTTTTCCGCTTGAAAACATGACAGTTATAAGTGAACTTTTTTCATCATATCTGATGCTTCTTTCAATATCTTCAAAGGAGGGGCACTCCTTTTAAAGAAAAACTTCTTCACATGGCGCTGAATCGCGTTTTTATGGGTTTTTTTTTGAAACTGTCATTTACAATCATTTAGTGTGTTTTAAGAACCCTTTTTCGTTGAGTTGCAACGTTTGATTTTGTTTAGGAGTGCAATTTCACAACCCTGACTTTTTTCTCGTTTACTGCAAACGATAGCATGGTCTCTCGAGTATGGTTTAAAAAATGGGCTAAAAATGAAACAAAATAGCATAAAGATGGCTTTTAGAAAAACTCACGTGAATTGTGCTGCCGTTTCTGTGAGAACCGCTCTTCCGGGATATAAGCCGTGAAACTCTCGGTACGTTTGGTGGGACTTTGAGTGGTTTCATACCATTTGGAACGGAGGCGATGCATACACAAGCGAGCCAAGACTGCCCAAAGAGACGAAGGTCTCAGCATCCTCACCTCTCCCCAGAACAGCCGCATCTCCTGCGGCTGCGGCAATTGCCAAACCATCTGTAACCTCCATCTGGCTGACGTGAGCTCACGGCAACATGGCGAGACGGGGTGGCGCGCGGCTCGTGCTAACGATTCCCCTGAACGGAGTGAGCCGCTCATCACGAGTGAGCCGTTTCATCCGCCGAGCCCGGCGGCGCGACGTTATCTCCAGGCAGGCAGCAGCGGGCTTCACGCGAAGCCGAGCCCCACGGCGCCGGCCTGGGGGGCAGCGTGGGCACGAGTTCTGAGTTATTCATGGGGCACTGCCCGTCCAATAACGGAGCAACAGACGCCCGCGCCGGGCCGGGAAGCCGGGGAAGCGGCGATAGATAGGTCCGACTCCGTCAGCCGCGCGCCGCGATCATGAGTCGCGAACTTCGCTGCTTTCCAGAGACGAGAAGTTCAATATGATTTTCTCGTTTCGCGCCGTCGAAAAAGCTTGCTGCGTCTATCGTTGAAAAATACCGGCATTCACCATTCCAAATATGAATCAATGTGCTGCAGATATTGACTGCATGGCGGGGGTGTGTACATCGTGGGGAGCGGAGATATAGGGGAGCACACACACATTATGTATATATATATATATATATATATATATATATATATATATATATATATATACAGCAATCAGTGCGAGTGTATATAGAATGGCATATGAGGCACTGCCAGGTTTTCTGATATAATGCGGACAAAAAAGGCAAGGTCCCTGATGACATCGCATTTCCTCCTGCCCACGATCCACATAACCGGTATTGAGGGCCACGAGCTATAACCGCCGTCACTCCCACGGGCTTAACGGCCGCCAGTGCCGGCGAGCTACAGCCGCCACTTCGAGCAGCGTGTGACAGGCCCTCCTGCCCACCAGAATAACCGCCGCCCACTCCCACGAGAGGAGCTGCCACCACCACACTCGCTGCTGACGCTGCGCCCACCGCTGTCCACGAGGGTAGCTGTCACTTCTGCCAACGAGTGTATTTCTCACTGCCGCCCAAGGCCTCGACCGTCCCTTGTCGTTCACAACCCTATGGCTCACCACATCCGCCTGCCGCCCAGCCGGCGTGCCGCCGCCGCCGCGTGCCAGGCGCATTAGCTGGAGATGCCGGACGGCTAACACTGCACAGGTCCATCGATTACAAACAACTGTGCAACTCATCAGCGCCGATTACTCCACTAACGCGGGCCCGTTAGGGCGCTCAGTGCAGGGGAGCGTGACCGGTGCCTGAGCCGGGACCGGTTTGCCGGTTCCGGACAGGTGAGAATACATTATCCGCGAGGAACCAGTGTGTCTATTTGGGGCTGACATTGGCTTCCTGCTTGGGCCGACGGATTGGCTTTTGCACGGCTTTTCGGTCCACTGGCTAGGATGGGGTCACCCGAGCGCGTGCTTTGCGCTGTCGGTGGAGTGGGCCCGGGCGCGTGCTGTGCGCTGTCGGTACAGTGGGCTCGCGCGCGTGCTGTGCGCTGCCGCATCAACGGGCCTGAGCGCGTGCTGTGCGCTATCGGAGCGGCGGGTGTCTTGTGTGATCCTTGTGGCGTCTGTGCTCATCTTGGTGCAGACTAGGAACAGTCGGGCTGCAACTGTGCAGAGTTGCAGCCACATCCGCCGTGGAGACAGACGATACGCTTGAGAACTCGTGTCAGGCTGTGGATGGCGATGACGTCACGTCGCTCCCACCTGGGCGGGATGGATGTCCGGTACCGCGGGTCCGTCACCCCGGCACTAATCGGATCAGATCGTTGTGAGTCACGTGATCTGCTAATAAAGCGGACGGGGTGCGGGCACACGACAGCTATCATCCTCCCCCTGCCGCGCTGGACTGATGAACCCCGGGGACGAGAGGGGGAGGGACGGTCGGCTGCGCAAGCGTGGCTAGAAGCCGGAGAGATCGTACGTCATCTTACGGACTGATCTAGCCATACATGCGCGACATTACGAGGTGTTGTACAGCCTTTTCGCAAATTAACTTACTCTGCCTGCACAAATATTGTTGTGTATAGATGTCCGAGGCAAACAAAAATGTCTCACGACAATCAGAAAACAGGCAATCCACACGTTGATTGCCCTTGCAATTACTTAACTTAATTCCTGTGTGACTCCTGGAGAACTCATTTGATGTCGGAATGTTAAAATTCATGGCTTTGTTTGGATGCGTCTTAAACCTCCCTGCAGATCAGAATGTAGTCAACGGATCTCTTTGCAACTGCCTCGAAGCGGTTCTCGCCATTTTTCACTCGCAACTCCACCATGCATAGCAAGGGCAATGTTAAAAGGGGTGTCCCACCTTTGGGGCATATTTCGAAAGCCAACTCCAGTAAAGCCTCAGGAGCAGTTACGTCTAAAATTAACACTGCGTAGCGCCAATACAGCACCGTCAAGACGTAATAAGGACATCAATTCCAATCATTGTCTGGTACAAAATACGTCGCGTAACGCTTGTTATAACTTGGGAAAAAAACTACCATGTTCGTACATTTTGTTGGATAAACAGAGTATTCTAAACTTTTGTAGCATTTATTGCACTATTATTTTGACACAGTAGTGTGCTGTAAGCTGGACAGAACACGCACGTTGAGAAAAGCAAGGCAACTCAAATATGCTTCTTTTATGGTGGTGAGCAGGAAGTCAACAAGATTTCTCCCGCAGGACTGCATCAGATCGAAATTCTGAGCTGTTCAAAAGGATTTCGAGAAAATTGGCATGGTTGATTAAATCTATAAATCGCGAGTCTGGTGTAACAATATGTGAAAAGTATAAAAGAGGTGGGCTACTCTCCTTAAAAGGCGGAAATGCCGCGGTAAGGGTAAAATAAATTGCCTTTAAATCACCAACCAATGACGTCGCTTTTACGACGGATGCACGTGACGAGGTGAGCGCGACTTTACCTCGGGGTGAAATGTACTCCAGTACATTTCCTTTCCTGTGTGGCATTGCTATGCACCGCCTGCGCGTCCTGCCCCCGTGCCCTCCGCCTGTTCGTCCGGTGGCTCAGTGCCGTGCTCGCCCGCCCTTCGTGACTCTGCGCCTCTGACCGTCGGCCCATGTACATGGGCATCACGCGTGTGAACCGTGGAAACTGCCGAGCCGCACGATTTACGCCGATAATAAAGCGGGCCGCCGGCAGCCACGCTGTCGGAACGGAACGAGTCGACGTGGCGCGGCCCCTGTGGCTGAGGGGGTAATGCAATGGCGTAGCGCAGGACGTGCAGGGCCTGGCGATACCGAGGCATTTTCTGTCAATCTGCAGTGTGCCTGTTACCAGTTGCGGAAATTTCAGTAGTTTTTGGCGCCCAATGTTTCTGAGGCGCAGATGAAGTTTGAAAGAGAGTGTCCCGCTTTTGTTTGGAGTTTTTAGCTGAAATAGCTATTTTGAAGACATCGCGGTGCAGGTTACAGTTTTGCCCTTCCTAAGACCAAAACCCCCTCTATTTTCTGAAATACACGCGCGCGAAAATGGGAGGACTTCTTCGGGGAGAGTATTTTGGGAGAAGTGTTTTAAAGTCACCTCGGCATTCATGGCGTCATGATAACGACGCTCAAATCCTGCATTTCATATGCATTGCGGCGATCAAGGCAGAGAAAAATATAACTGTAGAGTTGTTCAGATCTGGCATTCGCGAGCACGAGTTCTGGGTGTAACGGCTGTCGATTGGCTCTCAATCAATGTTGTGTAAGGCACGATGACGTAATCAAACAATGCCGTATCGAGAAACATATTAACTGGTCGGAGACGTTGTGGTGTCTAGAACAGTCTTCTGCTTAAAAATATATCAGTGGCTCTAGGTGAGCTTGTTTCATCATATCTGACGTTTACTTTAATATGATTCAAATGTGACACATTCTGTTTAAGCGTCTTTCCCGTAAGAAGAAACCCATGTGAGATTGGCTTAGTCTGATGAGCCGGAGTTTGATGATCGAAGAGAAGCTTCGTGAGGTCAAGAAGCGCTATTTTGTGTCTCTGTTACGTTTAATGAGATCCACAGAGCAGTTGAGTGCTGGAGAGGCATCAAATGTATCGATAACGACTGCGAAGATAATAGCTTGGCAACGATGTGCTGTGCTAGCTTAGTATTACATAAATGTCTTCACATTTGGGAAATAGAAAGCCCGCCCGCAGTGCATGGGGCGGGGAAAGCAGCTCAGTATCGGCTTAGCTGAGTCTTGTGGTAAGTGGTTTAGCTGTGCGGAGCCTCCGCAGCACTAGCTAACAGGTTTTAGCGTCTTGACAGCCGGCGCTCGAAAGAGTTGGTCCAAAAGTAGGCCAGCAGGTGATCGCCATTTTAAGCCTTAGACCGCGTCCGATTCCCTATCCCCTATCAACGCTCGCGGAAATATTTGTAACGTGAGAATGAGCAAACAACATCCACTAAATCCCTTCATCTGCGGTTGTCCAAATGATGGGCTCTAATACCCAGATTCATTTACTCGGCCGGTAATCCTTTCATCACAGCTGCGCCGCGCCGGTTGGCTGCGCAAATTGCTGGCACATTGTGTTCGAGGGGGGCGTGGGGAGGTGAGGGGGGGGGGGACTGCGGCCGGGTGTCATCCCCTCCCCGGCCTCAGTCTCGGGTATGGGCGCCGCCAGCCCACAATGACCCCAGCACCATCTGCCGCCGAACTCAATATGCACATGATAAAGCGGTGAGGGCGGGCGACTGTCGGCTGTTTGCACACCGCCGCCAACCGTGCGTTCTCAGGTAACCGTGCGTCCTCATGATAAAGCGGTGGGGGCGGGCGACCATCGGCCGTTTGCGCACCGCCGTCAACCGTGCGTCCTCAGGTAACCGTGCGTCCTCATGACAAAGCGGCGAGGGCGGGCGACCGTCGGCTGTTCGCACACCGCCGTCAACGGCGCGTCTCGGTGGAACATCATCCACGGTGTTCTCACGGTGGTGAAAATGTGTTCACCGCTTCACATCCGTCGGTCCAGTCGACTGCCTGCAGGCCTGGCCTGCCCGGCTGCCGATCGTGACGAGAAATACGCTCCAGTCGAAGCCCGATGGTCAAAATCGGGGCGTATTGCAAAGCTAGTATTGAGGCAAGCAGGATCATGTTTTGTTTATTGGGACTGCATATAAAGATAATTGCACTTGTGCTCGCCTGTGTACCCAATAACAGAGCTTCAACGTCAGCGGCTGGAAATTATTCATGTAATAACACCTTACAGGTTTGCCGAATGACTTCGCCCGCCTGCTGAGCATGAATCGCCCAGCGTCACGCCATACAATGCACCGCGTGCGCCGCACCTAGTCCGTATCCAGCCAACGCCGGCTGCATGTTGAGCGCCCACAGCGTGCCGTCTTTTCGAACTTGAAAGAAATCTCTCGAGCGCTGCGCTGCTGAATAAACTGTTAGCTACCTTGATGCGGTTTGCGAGGAGACTTCTTGGTGGCATTAGAGTGGGGTTTTCTGATATTTGGTGTTGATTTACTTCGACACCTCGCTTGCGCGGAGCATTTGCAGCCAATGGTGCCGTGCAGCCAGCATCGGCCAGGGACACAATGCAACGACCCGCGTCTGGCGCCAGTGTCGTAGCCTCCGCCTCAAACCCCGACAAGACCCGCGTCTGGCCCGTGTCGTAGCCTCTGCCTCAAACCCCAATGACCAGCCCATCAGCATCCGCCTCCGTCACGAGCCATCGACGCCTCCTCCTCGGAGACCGGCGGCGCGTGACATATCGTGGCCAAGCTGTACCTCTCCCCCTGACACCACGGTGGCCGGCTGATTACGAATGGCCGGGAGAGGCGGCCCCGCGCGGCGCCAGCTTCCGCTAAGGGGCTTCCCGCGTCGGCATCGACGGCCGACGAGGGGCGGCAGCCGGGCGGCCCCGGCGGGGTAGGGGGGGGGGGGGCGTCCAGGGGGACGAGGGGTGGGGACAAAGAGTCGTGCCCGGCACGGCGTGGGCCGCGAATCGTGGAAAGTTCATTTGTTTGGAGGGGGCGCTGCCTTTCGGGCGCCGCTCTTTGTGTGGTGTTTGCAGCAGCCGCGTGCAACATTAAGCATTCCATGGTTTGTTATGAGCAATGGACCGGAGCCCTTTACCTTAGCAGGTCAGGAATATTAGTGGCTATGCAACGACTGGAAAACAAAACAAAAGGCGACGGGCATTTGGGGAGCTTAATTGTCGTAATGGAGCGTTTCTGTATAGATGGCCGCATGGCTGCATATGGAAAGCAAATGCCACACCTGCTATGTGGCATTTGCACGACGCCGCAAATGCCGATGAAGCAATACAGTCATGGACAGGTTTGCTGCAACTCAAGCGAAGATTTCATGAGCGAGATCTTGCTCAGTCGTTAAGTCATAGGTTAATGCACTTGCAAAAGGCTTACCAACTCAACAATCTAGTTATTATGCCATCGCGTGAGGTGCAGCGCACATTTCAATTAGCGGCACCATCTTCAAAGCACGTTTAACGGGAAATCAGCTGGTGAATGGTCTGACCCTGGCACCAGGCCGTGGCCGGATCTGGGGGGTGAGGTGGAGGGGGGGGGGGGGGGCGTCGCACCGTCGGCCCTCGCCGTGGTCACAGCTGATGCTGGCGACGCGCTATGCCTCAACAGAAGCCACAGTCTCTGGCCCCAGCCGTGCTCATGTCTCTCACGCGGCCTTCGCGGGCGCGGTCAGGAGCGCGACCACCGTTGCCTGGGTCCTGCCAGCGTGTTGCGGGTCAGGGTGGGTGGAACTGAGGCTTAACAAGTCACGGCAGTGAGAACAGAGCGCGCGTGAAGGCTGCATACGTGCACATAAATGTGCAGTAGCCGTACACGCCAGCACACTCACGGGCATTGCTGGATGGCGAATGGTACGAGCTGAGCCGAGGAGAAGGGGAGCGTGCCACATTTCTATGAGGCTTTAAAGTGAAATAGCCATGTTAAAGACCGCTAGGCGCAGTTCACAGCTCTGCCGTTCTTAAGACCTCTAGTTTCTAAGCTACACGCCCGCGAAGATGGGGAGACTATTTGGGGGAGTATTTCAAGGTCACCTTGGCATTCATGATTTTACAACGTCATTCAAGTCCTATCATTCCATAAGCCATGCGGCAATCAACGTCAAACAAATCTAATGATGAAGTCGTTCATGCCTGGCGTTCGTGAGCACGATTTCCAAATATAACAGCCGTCAATTGGCTTTCAATCAATGCGGTGCAAGGTACGATGACGTTATCAAACAGTAGCGTATCGAAAGGCGTGTTTACTAAACAGAGAAATTTGGTTGTCTAAAGCAGCCTTTCCGCTGAAAAGTATCGCGGCAACAGTTATATACCAATCAACAGAAAACATGACAATAGCAAGCATATCAACCGTAATACCATTAGCAGGCATACCAATCAACAACTTGTTTTACCATATCTGATGCTTGCTTCAATATCTTCAAGTGTGATACATTCTCTTTTGATTAATGGATGTGACCAATGGACTCATTAGCGTCACCGGTTCTGGTGGCAGCCGGGTTCGATGAACGTTTTCTGTGACGGAAATTGAACGACGGATTGAAGCGATCTCCCGATCATCAACCCAATACTTTTACCATTTTGCTGCAAGCGTTCCTTATAGCAAGTTCAGCTTTATGTGGGACTTTGAGAGAGAGACGTGCTGAACTGTAGCTGTGACGCCCTGGCAGCCCGGCCTGCCCTGCGCCGTATGACACCGGCCTGCCGCCCCGCGCTGCGCCGTGTACCGTTCACAGTCCCCCAGTGACGCCCCTTTCCCCGCTCGGCCTGTTCCTAACGTTATCTCTTTTTCCGCTCGCCCTGCACATGTGACACGCCTCTCCGGTCTGACCTGCCCTGTGGATATCCATTTCCGCACACCTTGCAATTTATGGTTGCCTTACGCTTAGTGGCGTCTCACCCCTCCCCTCTGCGCTCTGTGGCGTCCCATCCTCCTGCACTCCGTGACGCCCCATCCCCGGCCTACCGCGCGCTCTGTGACAGCCGATCTTCCCTCCCCTCTCCCCTGCGCTCTGCAGACCCACTTATCCGGGGTCGGGCAGAGCGAGGCATACCCCGCCCGTGTCTGGCAGTGGATTTATCCGCCCCGCGAGCCCTACGCCTGGCTGGCGGTTCGCTAATGGAGACGGACGTCGCCCGTCCTGTCCGTCGGCCCCTCCCCACTCCCTCCCCACGACATCCGGGCTGCGGCGGGCGCCGCGTTGCTACAGTTGCCACTTTTGAGCCTGCAGGCCCACAGGGCGCCGGGTTGAAAAGCGCGCAGGTCGTGTGACTGATTCTGGCGGCAGCGTGACGGATTTTGCGCGTTTTCGAAACCCGAGGTTCACTCAAATGCTGAAATATTTATACTGCAATAGATCCATGTACATTGAACTTCACAGACAAGAACTTCAGGTCACCGTGGCCAAATCCCAAACATGTGAGTCCCGATATGTCAGCCAACTACCGTTTCCCGACCATTGGCTATCAAGTACCTACGTGGTTAATTGTGGCAGGTCCAGCAGCAGCCAGGCGAAATTACATGGAACCCATCGGTGCTTAACTGATAAGGCTAACAAGGAATCAATTCGTGACACGTCAGATGTCAGGTTAATGATAACACGCATGCAGTGATAGAAGGAATAAAAACAAAATTTTCCTAGTAAAGGTAGGTGGGAAAACGGGCTGTCTTTGTTGACAGTGAGTTTCAGACATGTGGTCTAATGCTGCAGCCTGATAGTCGCATTAGTTTAGAACGAAACACCAATGCATAGCACAGAATCATAAACGGAAATGACAGTGCGAAGGTTCCAGCACCACTGTTCATGCCAAGTTTGCTCATGTGACATAGATTCAGATTTCCGAGCCAGCGGTGCTGAACAATAGATTCGTGCATGGGTGAAAGATAGTGGACAGGGTACTTTGATCCGTAGGGAAATTAAAATACCTGGCCCGGATCCGGTGACACCCTGCAACGTGCAAATGCACATAATCCAGTCTGCCCGTCAGGAAGCATTTAACAACTGAGATTAACTGCAATTGTCAATGTCTAATTCTGACACATCTTTGTTAAGTGTGTCATAAGCCAGCTGCCAGGTTGGAGATATCAGCGAACGTTAAAATAATGTTCACTGGGACGTTACCCGCTTTATGGAATTTGGTGCAAAGACAATTTAGCTGTAACTGTAGCTAGTGCATTATAAATAACGGAGTTACGGTGCATTATAAACCACGGAGTTACGGTGTATAAACAACGGTGCAGGAGTCGGGATGGAGCGTGGGTGCACCTGTTATTTTCAAATGTCGTGAACTATTTCTGAACTTATTCCATCTCATTTATCGCCGACAACTGCTCCTTAGCTTGAACATTTGTAAATTAAAGTGACGCCCAATCTTGAAGTGGACCTTTCTGTTCTCAGTGACTAATTCCATATGTTGTCGATCGTTGTGCATATCTTTGGTTGTGGATGGTGAATTTTATTGCTTAGGGATTACGCATTGGCGTGAACATCTATTTGTGCTTGCCAATTTCATGTTTCGCAATTGGCTGCCCTCTTGTTAGTTATGGGTTGTTAAAGGTTACTTAGCCTTTATCATGCATCAAGCATCAGTTTGTGACCTGGAACGAAAAACATGGCGTGTTCACCATACCGGATGATGCCCAAACCACTCAAAAATCCTTGCGTGGCACAGTGGTCTCTGCGTTTGGACTGCTTGCGTGTGGGTTTTCAGAATCTCAAAAAAATGGCAGCTTTATTGCCGGCCGTTACGGCCTCGGCGAGCACGTGGGTGGAAATACGAGGTTCGGTTCGGCCATAGTGTAGTTGCTATGCATTACAGACTCCTCGCCAAAATAGCACCCATCGCAGGCGTAATGCATGCCCGAGTCATTCCGCTAATGGCAGGCCGTATTCCAAACGGTCGGCTCATATCGGTTCGGCCATTATGCAACGCGGAGGTGCTACCGCGTCGTAATAAATTCATTAGGCCACGCGGCTGACGCATGGGGTTATTCCACGCCGCGCCTGATTCTCTACAGGGCGGCCGGGAGCGCGTGCCGTTTCCCCTGACCGCTACGTCGCGGTCCGCTGTGCACCCGTCGCGTTGTCGCGCCGCTCGCACGCTCCGCCGACCGTCTGTTGTGACGTCACGCCGCTGGCTGGCGGCAGCCGCGGCGGCGGGCGGCGCGGCCGAGCGGCGGTCGCCGAGCGAAGCAGACGCCGCCGACCCGCCGGCGGCCCGGCGCGCCGCTGTTTGGACAGCGATCGTATCGGGCTCGGTCGCGGGGTCCGTGCACGCCCCGACGAATGGGCGGCTTGGCATTCCGCTGCGGGTGCACAGAGCCGGATAAGGCCGCGGCAGCCGGCGCGCTGCCAGCCTGGTGCAGCCGCGGCCCGCAAGTCTGCACACTGATGAGTCACGGAGTCACGAGTCATCCGTTTGACGGGCAGCGTGAGCGTTCCCAGACGACAGAGGAGTGCGGAGGATGTCCGTGCACGACCGCCTCCATTTGGGCTAACCGCCATGCAAACAAGCTCGCGGCCTCGTGTTGATAAGATATAATCTTCACTCACTTGATGCAATGAGTCACTCATTATTCGCTTAGTCATGCATATCAGCGACCCCCAACTTCGCTCCGATTAATGACTTAACGAGGTGCCGTCACGAACCGCCGATGGAAGCCGTGTGCGGTCTTGGCTTCAGCGCACCTTCGCCATCTTGGTTTTCAGAGTGGCTTGGACGGGTTAGAGCTCTTCGTCCAGAAACTGACCATTTCAGAGCTGAGAGAGAGAAAGAGAGAGAGAGAGAGAGAGAGAGGTGAGAGAGACGAGGATGAGAGCCAGAGTTGCGAGAGAGAGACACCTGAGATGATGACGGAGAGGATCTTCTCGGACTCGGGATAGATTTTTTCTCGAGCGAGAGCGCCCCCCCCGAGAGACGTGGGAGGAGCGAGACGAGGAGAGAGAGAGAGGCAGATGAGAGAGAGAGAGGTTGAGAGAGCGTTAGAGCCGAGAGAGAGAGAGAGGAGAGGATGAGGAGGCATCGAGAGAGGGAGAGAGATGCGGATGAGTACGATGAGAGATGAGAGAGAGATGATGAGGAGGAGAGAAGAGCGGAGACGCTGAGAGAGAGAGAGAGAGAGAGAGGAGAGAGAGAGAGAGAGAGAGAGGAGCAGAGGAGAGGAGAGAGAGAGAGAGAGAGAGAGAGAGCGGGGGGGGGGGGGGGGGAGCGGAGGGGGAGGAGGGAGAAAGGGAGAGAGTAAAGATGGGAGGATGATGCTGTGGCTGTCGTGGGCTGTCTTCGCTAGCGAGCCCCGCCCTGCACCGGGGCCCTTTCTGTGGGGTTTGTGCAATCGCTCGGTGGGGGCTCCCGCCAGGGCCGCCGTGAGGTCGTCTCGTGACTGACGGCCGCAGCGTGCTCCCGGTGAGGCGAGGCGTTGCGAGGATTTGGAGCGGAGCGGTGATTGAGAAAAATAGAGCGGATGATTGCCAAATCATGGGTAGCGGCAGCGCTGGAACGCCGACCCAGCGGCATGGAGAGGCATGGACGGAGTTTGCGGACGGTGAGGAGACAGCCCATCCAGGCATTCCTGATTATCGGGCCGAGTCGAACACAATGCCTTAACAACACGCCAATGCCCGCCAACACCGCGTGTCCGTCCACTGGGGCAGAACACCACGCCGCGTGCGCGCTCCTGCGGGCCTCTATCGTATTCACCGCTGTCCTGAATCCCAGCTGCCGACTGGCAGCGCTGTGCGCTAGTCTCATGCGGCGCCGGACCCCACTGCTGCGCTCCGCCGTCATATACTGCGGCAGCAGGTTATGTTGATAAACTTGACGGCCGCAGTTATAAGAATATTGAATAGCTGTTATGTAATTCCCCTCATGAATACCTGAAATTGTGTGCGCATAAGTTTAAAGTGCAAAATTCTTAGTTACAAACGCTAACAGCGCATGATACAAATTTATTCGTTGAGCTATAGGAGGAACTCTCTAAAAGAGTGAATAAATGTAGGATACTTCAGATTGAAAGCACCTAAAATTTCGAGAGTGGGTTGTGCTGTGGACCCCAGCATAAGATGTCAAACACTCGCAATTAACTTCCCTCCATAGTCTATCGCAGGTTACTTAGTTTTAACGTTGCAACGGCAGCGAGAACCCAGAGGCCTGAAAACACTTGAAATCGCATCAACATTGCAATCAGCCCACGTTTCTTACAAGTCTTATGCAAAACAGATGTTTACAATTCAAAACCGTTGCCGCGTCCTCTGCCTGGACACACTCCATACCCATCGGCGCGTCCAGCTGCAAGGCCAGCAGCTGCCGTGCTGGCGTCTGTGACGTGGCAGCTCGCGCGGCGCCGTCCGTGGCGGACGGCCCCGGTCCCGGTACTCATCAGAGCCGGACTGATCGATGAGGAAGGGGTCCGACCGGGCCGGCGAACCCTCCCCTCCTCCGCAGAGGCTGTTGAGCCCGGCTGGCGCCTGGTCGACAGCCCTCGGGCGGTAACGGCGGTGAGGCGTTGTGACGGCTGCTTTTCGTGTTTTTCTTAAGTTTTAAACCCCATTTTGTGATGCATCGCTTGCAATTCTAGTGAGCGATTCATCGCGATGCTCAGTGCATATATAGTTATTTGCTTCGTGCTGCCACCGCAACTAAATACAGTTTACTGTCATCAAGCATGCCATAAAAATCAGACACCATAATAACAAAACGCGTCGAGTAACCTTCTTCCGGTTGAATACAGGAACCCTTTGTTTTCCAGCTATGTAGCGCGCAGTAAGATTGGTCTCTAAGATTTGGGAGGCAAGTCAAGATTGAGGGGTCAAACTGGAATCTGAGAGAACTTAGGACGTGAAAAACTATGCTGTCCATATGAAACTGGGGAGGGGAGGATCAAGTCAGATGTGGGTATCATCGAGGGACATCTCTTCCTGCCCCCTCCCCCTCCCCCTCTAGTGGTTAAACCCACGCCCGCATGCCCCGCCCACCGGGCCGGCCTCCGCCTTCGTCACCGCCCTGGCATGTCAGTGGACCGTTCGTCCCGCTGAGGTCGGACAGTCATCAGAGTGGCGCCACTAATGCAGCGGGACGTGGCGCCGGGTCCCCAGGCGCCGCGTCCGCTGACCTGTCGGGCATCGCACGCGGCTGCTCCCCCCCCCCCCCCCCCGACACACCTGAACGGAAGCCGGGCCGTCGGGGGTATTGACCGGCCTCCGGGGATTAGGCGCCGCGTGCGGGAAACGTGTCATGGGGAATAGGGGACTTCGCTGGCAGGATTTGTTTTGCCTTATCCGGCCCCTACCCACCACAGGGTGTTCCTTCCTGTTCGCCGTTCATTCTTAATTATAAGTATCCGTCCATGACCCACCAGTACGTATCTGTCTTTCAATTTAGCTACAAATTATGCAACAATTTCAAAAGAATCGACAGAAGTCGACACTCTTCGTGTTGGTTGTTGCTGAAGTAGTGAAAATGGAGCTGATTATCACAAACAGCCACAATCAGTAATTGTGCAATATGCTACCTGAACATACGAAATTGCCATACCCACACCCGCTCTCAGGATTTCCCCAACAATTGTACCCAACCCAGCCGAAGTCCTCTAATGGGAAACGTACAAATCGTAACAGCGCTAGACCAAAATGCAGGTGTTTGAAATCAGCTAGCACAGCACGTCAGTTTGACCCTGATCTAAGCCGTTTGACTTTTGATCTGGTGAGGTGGGCACTCATGCCAAGAGACAACTCTGCGGTCCCGCAAGCACATTGTGTTATTGTACACGGAAGGCGCTCAGACAAGCCTTTGTTGCACAAGTCTAATCTGGTCACCCAATACCAAATAATCCCATCGGGTGGTCGAGGTCCACAGTACATCTGCCCACCGCTGCTGCACCGCACGTCAATGTGATTCACCGCGTTTAGTAGCGGACCAAGTGCAGAGCGAGGTCGCCGCCGCAGACAGCTGAACGATAATCAGCTGACTGATATGCAGCAGACGAGCCCGTCACACCATTGCGTCAGCCTTGCTGGTAGACTTTGGTGGACAGCAGTGGGAGCGTGTTTGTAAGCTGACCGCTGTTCTCGGAGACCGGTAGACTTCAGCGGACTTCGGTGAAAGATTGCTGGTCTCCTGGCCTTCACAACTACGGCCTTGTGATCGGCTGGCCTGAGTGGGACGGTTAGGTTCTCTGTTTTGGCCGTTCCATGCAAGTGCGGGGCGCGTGGACCGGAGGAGGAGGAGGGGAGGCAGGCGGCTGACCCCCCAACATTGCCTTGAAAATGAGCATTGTCGTATCTGGTGCTGACTAACAAGAAATAACAAGAAGTGACTATTTGCCCTTTCCTCCAACCTTGGGATACTTTCGTTACCACCGCAACAGCCCGCCGATTACCGGCTGTCAGGGATGGGACCGACCTTTTGTGTGAAGTCGGCCTTTGCAAATGCGGGATGCAACCTTTAAGCGTGACCATACCATAAGACATGGCACTGACCACCAAACCAGCGTCTTATCCAGCTAAGGCCTCGTGCATCTAGATGCGGGAGATGCGCGGACGGCCGCGCCCGCATGGCACGCCACAGCCCGTCTGGAAATTTTCTGACGTGAGTTTTAAAAGAGGGTTCAGCGTCGTTGCCTGTATCCTACATGGCCAAACCCTGATCTTGTCACGGATGTCAATGCGATGGCATGCGCCGCGCTCCCCTCCAACGAGCAGAGAACGGCCGTGCCTTTCTGAGGCCTGTGTGCAGGCGAGTACAGTAAGAGCAATAGTACAGGTGAGCGTGCATTGCAGATAACTTGGACTTCATAACTTGCATTCAGGATTCCCTGTACGATTGTCGAAACCTGTTTATGAGACGCCCATGCGTGACCAGTGAGCTCCGATCGTTCGCGACTGCTCGAGGTCTCCTGTCAGCTGCGTGCGACCGTGGCGTCCGTGGGGCCTTCCGCCACCGTGTGACAACATCCGGCACCTCCAGCGCTGGTGGTGGGGGTCTGCCGCCGCAGGCCCTCGGGCCAGAAGGCTCGTCCGCCGGCCCGCTCGGCGATCCGCCGAAAGAGGTCACCTGGGTATCATCGGGGTCGCCCAATTGCAGACACTCGCCATAAATCGCCGACACCGTTTATCATAGTCGGCAGTTTCATGAATGACGACGATGGAGCTATAAATATTAGACTTGAGGCCGTCTGGTCGCCGGGCTGGCTGAGCTTAGCGTGACGCCGCAGGACCGCAATAAAGAGTTACCGGACTGGGTACTTCGCTGGTTCGACCGCCCACTCGCCGACCACAGATTTATGCCCTGCTGCAAACGAGCAAATGGGCTTCAAATCGACTATGTCATCTCGCTCGTCCCATCGAATGGCTGGGTCGAATCACGTTATCACATAACACCTGCAAAACTGATCGCGACGGAATGAGGAACGGCCCGCCGACGGCCAGCTCCGACCCTGCCCCCGCCGCTGAACCGCGCTGTCAGCTCGGCCGGCCGAGTTGGAGACGACGCGCGTCGTCGATCAGCGCGGACGCGGCCGGCTGCAGCGGCCCTAATCCCATCAGCTGACCGTCGACCGGCCCTAATCACATAGCGGCCGCTCGTCAGGTTCCGCCGCGGCCGGATGTCGCTTTTTGCCGGCCTCGTGCTCCGCGGCCGCGCCGCCCTTCAGCGCTGGGTCCAGGCACGCACGCGCGGCGGGGCTGCGGCGAAAACCTTGCAGGCGGATGATTGTTTGGCGCTTATGCAATGACCACTTGTTTAGTAACGGTCTTTCGAGACGGATTACGGCTGCCGGTCGACAACTCACCCGGTAGCCGGCCTTCCCAGCGCTGTGGGCGGAACGAATTTACAGCGAGCTGACCAGTGCTGAAGGCTCTGCCCAGATGTTATGAGGTCGCCCCCGCCCTTCCCTCCCCCTCATACACACACACGCACCACTGCAACGTCACAGTTCCCTAGCCCCCGGCCAAGTCACGGCGGTGACCTCCATCACGCACGGCCGGGTGATGGGCGGCCGAGCGCGCGGCGCGGCGGCGGTGTCGCGCCCGCCGCCTCTGCTGGCGCGCACCCCCATGCTCTGCACCCGACCAAACGCGACGAAAAACTCGGCTCCGCTCCCCAGTGTCCGGGCTGCTGCCGCGTGGAGACATCTCAGGCGTGTGGAGCCATCCCAGCTGGAGAGCGGAGCACGCGTGAAGCGTGGCGGGCCAGCCGAAGTAATGCTTATCCACACGCCGAGGAAATTCTCCGAAACTGTGTGTAGCCGACCCCCATGGCTGCATCTCGAAGAAGCGGCGCATCCCCTGGCCCAGCTCGTGGCCATCACTGTGGCGCAGTACGCATTGTATGACGTCCCATACTCTTCCGCCTAATCACACCGCCAAACCCGATTTCGCTTGGACGACTTTTGGCGAGTTTCTCCAGGGGCATTAATATGCAGCTGAGGACTTTGCAAAGTTCCGCGAGCGGAGGCGCACCGTCTTCGGTTGGCTCGGATTCTTGGTAAGCGCGGGAGGCTTCCGCGACGTAAGTGCTGCAGCAAAAATTTCTGCCGACAGGAGTGTCATGACATTACCTACTGACAATACATGCACACGACATTAGTACGACGCGACGAAACTTATGTTGCAAAATGCTATACTCACGATTACTCATTCTGCAAACACTTATACAGTCATTGCTTACACACAACATTACTTCTACTGACAAAACTCGACGCGCCATTAGTGCCACACAACAAAGCTTATGCTTCAAAAATGTAAGCTTGTTGCTCACATTACCAAAGCATATGCAGGCATTACTTATACACGACTTTACTTCTACTTCAAAGACTTATACGCGGTATTTGTGCCACTCGACAAAACTCATACTTCAAAAACTTTCACCTGTTATTACCTCCCCTGCAACGATCTATACAGCCATTACTCATACACGGCATCACTTCCACGGCAAATACTCATATGCGACACAAGTGTAATAGCAGAAATGTGGTCAAGTCTTTGCCGTTGAAGAATGGCTGGGATATGTTTTATGTTTTTGCAGCATATGTTCTACATTGCAGTATTCATGTCATTTATTATGTTGTACAGTAAAATAAGATTGCGTACAAGCTTTGCTGTATAAGAAATGACGAGCATAAGCTTTTGCAGTATAAGTTTCGTCATGTGGTACTGATGTCGTGTATGAGTTTTTCAATAAAAAGGATGTCTTGTATAAGTAAAGACAGTATAGTTTCTGCAGTGGGCGTAATGACGTTCATACGTTTTGAAGTATACATTTTGTCGTGTAGTACTTAACTTATGTCGTGTACAAGTCTTTCCAGCAGAAGTAATGCTGCAAGTTAAATCTGAATCCCTTTTTGCAGCGGAAGTAATATCGCGCAAAACTGACGCCGTAGCACTCCTGCCGGCAAAAGCTCTTGCCGTAGCCCTGCGTGACACCGTACGGGAGCTGTTGTGAGCGTGTGTGGACTGTCAGTGGAAATGAATTCCCCTGTGACGCCGTTGAGCCGTGCACGGCATGTCTGGACTTTCAGTCGGAGACAAATAGCTACTGTCCCATGTATTTACATGTGAATGGTCGATGTTTAGTAATCAATAAGATGCTCTGTATGGTGCATCGATGACAGGGATGCGTGACATATCGGGAGATATTTCAGAAACATCGGCAAATGCAGCGAGACGCCCTTGAGACACCATATTCAAAGGGGTCCTATTCATCACGTCCGTCACTCATACCATATTTTTATCCCTGTGAACTTTTTCTGTTGCTTTTGAGGTTCCTTAAGCCCAAACTTCTGCCATTGGAGTTTTTAATTTGACGTTTCTTTCCACGGACAAAATGTCGTGAACAGCCTTGGTGCCATGTCTAGGAAATGCGAGGACATTTGGCCACTGGGGAGGAGCGCGCAACATTACGAGACTTTAAGGAGATATAAAAGCCGAGACTAGAGCTGACTCGAGTTAGCCTCATGATATACTGGAGCCAGAGGCGTTTGTCTTTCGGCCGTGATTGACACCGCGGACCGCCATAAACCCGAACACATCTCAGTAATCGCCAAAACACCCGACGCTGAGAGATTGCCCGGCCGAAATTCATCACTCGCAGCCGAGGGGCTCGACTTTAATCGGCGTTTCTCGAAAGATCTCGAGCTGCCCGCCTTCTATTCAAATGTCGTCAGAGAACTGAAGAAGCCGGCGCGGGACGCCGCTCGCCCGTGTGACAAATGGGGCTGGCGCCGGCGACAGGCGGCTCCCGGCCGCCGCAGCCGGCTCCATTTCGCTGATGACGCGCTGTGGCCACACGTCATCACCGGCTTCAGTTGACGGCGGCCAAGGGGGGGGGGGAGGGCAACACCCCGAGCCCGCGAGCACCCCACGCGGCCCGCCCGACCGCGGCCCATTACGGAAATTGGCTCGTTTGGCAGCGCTGCTGGACGGAGGAGGGGACTCAGATGTTGCCGACGTCCGAGTACCGCATGGTCCGCTGGAGTCCGTGTGAACGTGTGGAGCGTCGTGGGGGATTTGCTCGCGAGTCGGGGAAATGAGCTTGCGAGCCGAGGAAGTCGACTCGCGAGGCGACTAAATTAGCATGTGAGTTTAGGAAATCAATTTGCGGGTGCGGGAATTAACTGACGAGCCCGGCGAACCAGCTTGCAAACCGAAACGAACGAACCCGCCCGCTGATAGATCTAGTCCACGACTTAAAGAAATTAGCTCACAGCCCGCGGGGGTGAACGCGTGAGCCCACGAGCGCAAGCTCACGAGCCACCCTGCAGCTGGACGCGACCCAGCGGCGCTTCGCCTTGCTCGGCTGCGTCTGGGGGGGGGGGGGGACGGAGGGGGAGGGGCGGCCGCGGCACGACGCCACACGCCGTCTGACGGCGTCGTTTTCGCAATTCGTTCGAGAAACGGACCGTCACGACAGGGCAATTACCAGCGAGCTGGAACGGTGAGAGCCGGAAGGCTCGGTGCCGCGGTAGCTAACTGGGGGTGTGTTCGTGCAGACCCTGCGGGAGCGTTGAAGGTGATGACTTACCCCATTAGCTGGTCCGACGGCGAAGGTGTGCCGTTTGCACTGACACGCAGCAGTTAATGCTGCTAACCGATGCTGCTACACGAACTGCGATGCCGATGTGCTGGCCGAGCACACCGATCGGTCCGCAGCAGGGGTATGCGCCTATCCACACATCACTTTCCATTTGTAAGTGCCTTCTTGCGGCATAAATGAATACCTGGCCGTATCTAATGCTGCCGTCCAAACGTAAAACCCCGTATGTTAATTGTTGGCCGTTCTGCGTTTTGGACGTCCTCTGATTCGCCTACTCATGCAGAATTTGGTGATCAAAACCATCACTTCAAAGTTCAAAGTTCAAATGAAGTCGCCAACTGTTGGTGGCTTAATAATTAGTTAAAAAATAAATTAATACTTGTCAAATACCTGCTTGACATTATGGCTCTAACGTCAGCACGGGCGTCTGCCAACCATGAAACCATGTCATCCCCAATTATCGTACAAGATCATATCGAAATATCAAACAAGGCAGGATGCCACTTCATGGATCACCGACAGAGTCGTTTGTGGCTGTGAGCACGCGTTTGCGTGCGTTCGCGTTGGATGACTTGTATTCGCGGAGCAGCGGCCGAGCTCCGCCGCCGGTCGGACGGGTGCCGCCCGCCAGCTGAGTCGCGACGAGACGAGCTCGGCCAGCCGACCGGCCCAACACCGTCAGCTCCCGCCGGCCGCACACCGCCGGCTCCTGCCGGCCGAACACCGTCAGCTCCCGCCGGCCGAACACCGTCAGCTCCCGCCGGCCGAACACCGCCGGCTCCTGCCGGCCGAACACCGCCAGCTCCTGCCGGCCGAACACCGTCAGCTCCCGCCGGCCCCAACAACCGCCGCTCCTTCCTGCCCTAACAGACCGTAGCTACTGCCGGCCGAACACCGCCAGCTCCTGCCGGCCGAACATCGTCGGCTCCGATCGACCGAACAGCGCCTTTTCTCTCTGGCTGAACACCACAAGCACCCGGTGGACAAACACCGTCACATCCAGCCGGCCGAACACCGTCAGTTCGCACCGGCCGAACACCGTCCTCTCACGCGGCGGAGCGTCGTCATCTCCCGCTGCCGCCGCCTTGAATCCAATCCGCCGCCCCGAACGGCGCCCGGCACTAATCTCGTCCGATGAGAAACGATGTAATTAGTGCGAGGGTGATTGGGCCAATCTGACATGAAATATGGCCGTGGGCGGACTTGGCGTACGGCCGGCAGGCCCGGCTTTCTTGAGACGCCGCCGCCCGCGAAGGCTTCCCTCTGGGGCTCGCGCCAGCCTCCGGCTTTCCTCCTATTTGATCGCGTGCCGGGCTTCCGTCTCATGCCAGCCTGCGCTCCGTAGAACGACTACCTTTGAGATTCTGAAAACCCGTCCCGCCCCGCGGAGAGTTTGCTGGGAAAAACACGCTCAGGCCTGCGGGTTAATTTTGTCGGGTTAGGCAACAGCTGGCGCTGTGCCATATTTAGCCGCAAGTTTTTGACACATTGGAAGCAAAACGAAGGCAAACGTTTTAAAATAGTATAGTGTGGAAACATTCCAATTTTCAGAGCTTTAACCATTGTGTAGATTTTCTGTTCGATTTCTACACTTCACAGCATTCACCGATAGCTAATCGAGCCAAACAATCCATTCATGACACGGTTAAAACCCATCGAGCTAAACGTCAATGCTATGAATGACTTAACCCTAGTATTATTCCGAAAGGCGGACTCAATAATCAAGCCGTTTGAGAAAATCCACCCCTTCCTGCCCAATATAAAAAGGTTCTGATTTTAACCATGCCAGTTGCGCTGGAAAGTAGTCCTAGAAATAGCTACCACATCAGTAGTGTCTGCTCAAGTGTCAATTCCGAAAAATTGACTTGACAACCCACCGTATTCTTTGTGGGTCCATGCTTCTTACAAAAGGTTATCAATATTTCTCTCACATTTATTATGCTTTGCCTAATAGTGCCTGGTTTTGAACTGACATGCCTAACAATAAGTGGCACCAGACCCCATCCTTATCTTACCAGCAAAGACGGGCTTTTCCCTGCACTGGCCTTATCACAATTCTTGCATTTCCAACCCCGCCGTACGCCGCTGTTAAACTGACAGGTAATGTGTGAGGCAACAGTTTTATGCGGACTTGCTCGTTAAACATTGATCAACACCGCAATCTTGTTTGACTGGCACTGAAACGTCTGCAGCTCACCTCAAAGATGTTTATAGATATGTCAGTAATAATAGGTTTATTCCTCGCAGAATAACCAGGTGGAGAGATAGGTGGATTAACCCATCTATCTCTCCATTCTCTTGGTTATTTTACAAGAAATAAGGCTATTAGTGCTGTTTTATTTGCATCATAATGTTTCTCGCAAATGGGCTTAACAACTTGCGTAATTGAGAAACAGCGTTTGGCCCATAACTCATATTTTGATAGCGTGCAAGGTTTTTCCAGTTTGACCCGTATATTTGTAGGACGTGGAATATAAAAGGATTTTGAAATTTTATTTGAAACCTGCAACATTACCGACAAAGCCCGTGGAAGTTCTTGAAAGCTTTTCAAACACAGGCTTTTGCGGATTCCGATCTCAAAAACTGGCAGCTTTAGCACCAAACTTTTCTCCCGATGTTCGTGAGCCTGCCCTAGCACTAAGTTTTTTTCCCTGATGCTAGTTTGCGTCTGCGTGCTCGCACCCGGACCCGGCTCTGATGCCAGCGCGTGCTTGGGCCTGCCTGCGATGTTAGTATGTGCCTAGGATCTCCTCTCAGCCCAGCGCGTGCTCAGGCATAGGGAGGGAGGTGAAAGAAGGGAAAGGGAAGCCGTCTATTTGGCAGAACGGAAAGCTCCTCAATGGCTGGCATCTTATGCTTTTGACATTTTAGAGGACTACCCCAGAGTTTTTTTCCCATCATGTCATATAAATGTTGCAATGAGGATTTTGCTTTTTTTTTTGTAAAATGCCAGCATGATCTCAGTTAAGTTATCCAAGGCTCTAATGCTATCACAAAGCGATAACTTTTCCTGTTATCTGAGCTTTACTTTTGCTCTGAAGTCTGTTTATCTTATATATTTATCTTCGCCTTTATCTTCCAACTGTTTGTCTGCATTTCGCTCAATGCAGATTCGCCATAAAGCATTCAACGATGCTTGAATGGAGTGAGCAAATGCCTTTCCCCTCCCCTCAAAGCGCGCCTCGGACCGCCTCGCTCACCAGGGACGAGGCCAGCTGATTTCCGTCCCATATGCCACTCCTCGCGCGTCGGGCAGAGGCAGCCACCTGCTCCGTCGCCCCCCCCCCCCCCCCCCCCCGGCGGAGGGCGATCCTCGGCGGACGCCGCCGCTCACGGTGGGCTCGCAGACAGCTGACGCCGGCTCCGCGGCCAGTCAGCTGACTAGCGCGCGTCTGCGCCGCGCCAGGCGGCGTTTGTGCCTGAACGCCCGTGATCAATGCAAGGCAACTGTCTCTGTGAGTCGCTCGCCAGCACATTTCACTTCGTCTCCACGCTTGTGCTCCGGTGCTCGCGGGTGTCGAGCTCCCGTCTTGTGCTCCCAGGGACCGGCAGCAGCTATGCAGCCTAATTGTTCCGGCGCCGAGCTCACCTTCATTAGCGGCGTCCGCTGCGGCGGCGGCCGACTGAGCGCGGCACCGTTTGACGAGAGAGCCCGGGCCGCCCGACTCTGGCCGACTCCCGACTCTGGCTGACTCCCGACTCTCCGCGGCACCGGAGATGGGAGGGTGGGGGGAGGGGACGGTGGCGTGCACTGCTCTCGTCACCGCAGACCGCAGCTCAGGTAAATTAAGTTGGCGGCGACCGGTGGGGATGATTAGAGGGCACGGCAGTTGACCACCACCGACAGGTGGTACGTAAGTAGGGGATTATTTGTCATCACGGTATGCACGGATTTGCTGACGCTTGCCGCCTGCCCCTGGCCTCCAGCCTTGATTTTTTTGATCCGCAATTATGCTACCGGCAGGAAGGAGCAGGCGCAGCTGAGCCGAGTCTTAGCTGGCAAAAAAAGAAACATACATGTAAACTTTGGCCTGTTTACGTCTGATGTTTTGGACGGGAGCGTGTGGGCTTGCGGGCACAGACTTACTTGAAAAGCCTCCAGGAGGCCGGTGTACTGTCAAATTTAAAAGAGGCTCACGATACCAACGTTCGAGCCGGCTTGGCTTCAGAGTGATACCGCAAATGCGGTAAGGTGATAAGGCAAAGTAAAAAACATCGTTTTACGATGCTAAGAAATACCATCCGAAATGCTGGTGCGAGTGGCTTCAGCTTAAGTGTTATATAACTGCAGAGTGACATACGCTTTGCTGGAATAAGTATTTCGAACCAACGGCCTACTATGCTGGCCTTGCCAAACTGGGGTGTCGGGGTCGTCACGAACTGAGCTGATGCTTCTGCGAGGAAATTGTGACTAAAATATTCATCGATCCCCGTGTCGACATCAGTCCTCAGTGTGACCGCACATGCCCGCCGTGTTCCTGTTAAAGAACGCCCTGCGTCGGATATCACTGCGCCGATTGGCTTTCATTCCGTCCACTTTCGATGAAATTGCCGCGGTCAGTTATCGTGTAACAAGTTGTTTTTCCCAGCCTGCTTGTGGCCGCCTAGTTTTCGTACATGCACTCTCGGCTCGGTGGGTGCTGCAGTTTATCCCAGCTTCGGTCGGCCGTGCTGGTCTACAAAAATACCCGCGACCACAAATGTAAATCATCCGGCTGTGGTAAGGTCGAGAATCCCGCGCGAGAGACCGGGATTATGCTCCGTAGCGCAGCAATGCAGTCCGGATACCCGAGCGCGCTGGAACAACAAACGAGCCGCTGCGGCGGATGCCGTCCGGGGTCTAGAGAGGGGAGGAGTGGCCGAGAGAGAGATTTGGGAGAAATGAGACCGGGCGGAAGTGAGTGTAGAAAGAGTGAGGGGCGGGGAGACAGAGAGGGAGAGAGGGAGAGAGAGAGAGAGAGAGAGAGAGAGAGGGAGAGAGAGAGAGAGAGAGAGAGAGAGAGAGAGAGAGAGAGAGAGAGAGAGAGAGAGAGAGAGAGAGAGAGAGAGAGAGAGAGAGAGAGAGACGGCCAGACGCAGAGCGCCACAGCCGCGGTTGACTAGAGTCGAACACTGGGCACTGAACAGCAGGCGGTGTGGGCCCGAGTCGAACTCTGGACACCGGACACCAGCCAGCGGCCCCAGCACGCCGCGACGCATGGCCTGGTCCGAGCTGACCTGAGCAGCCCCGATGCCACCGACCGCCCAGCTGGCGCGGACGTCCGTCCGTCACGGCTGTGGCAGACCGCGTCGCGGTCCACGGTGGCGGAAATGGGAGCGCTACACAGGCTTTGGTCGCAACCGCAAACGTGCTCCCATGAGCCGATGTGTGACGGTGGGGCGTTTTATGTTGTTGTTTCCATCTGGTTCCGTAGGCGTGACGCCAAATTTCACTGTTGTTAGAGGTGCGTGCAGTCCACCCCACCCCTGGTGGCAGCGCCTCCGACTTGCACAAGTTAATTTGCCGAACACTTGATGTGATTTGGAGAGACTCTCAGCTTCTCGTCTGTATGCACTGGGGACAGAATGAATGCCTTTAAAGCTCTAGGGTCTTGAAGCTAAAAGCTTGTTTTCTTCAGATGAAATTGATTTCAGTTTCGGTTAGATATTAACAAGTTTCTCCTGGTTTATTTCGGGTAGCTGATGATCAGTAAAGAGCGAACGAACTTCAGACGCATTGTATGTTATGCTTCACAGTGCTGAACTGAGTTCGTCAACACCACTCATTACTTAACTTCCTTTTTGCCGAACCCAGAAACTAAGCGGAGCTCAAACTCCGTCACTGCCTGGTAGTTAAGTTAGCGTGTTGTTGGAACTTTCGAAAAGAGTTTTCGCGATGGCTTTGAGACCAGAGCCCACCATGTGTGCCAGGCGTAGCTAGACCTAGCTTGATGCAAGGGCCCTTGTTGCAGCACACCGCCAGAACAATTCCAGTTCAACGAGCAATTTTGATCGACAGCTATGTTACATGTCACTCATTGTCGTGGGGCAGCCGTCACGTTTCGTCTGACCATCCTGGCAGGAGGCCAATTGAATGCCAACGATGAGCCATGTAAGTACGGTTTTAGGCATGGCGTGCACTCTTGTGCATGCCATACATTGGTTAGTTTCCGATTCCTTACCAACTGACCACAGGAGCAGCAATGGCTCCAAGCATTACGCAAGCGTTGGTTGTAGGAGGTGGGTGGTACGGCCTTTGTGTCATATATGTCGGCTATAGGTTGTAAAATTACCTGTGAAGGTATGAAGGGTGGGGCTTTGCTGCCTCAGGTGAGTGCGGCGACAACAGTTAGAGCAACCTTAACCTGTTACCCGTCCCCCTGCACCGTTATCGTATCTGCAATTATATCCTGCATGTGTGCGCCTCGGACATTGCACTAGAACGCTCCAGCTCAGCATGAGCAAGGGGAGAAGGATCACAGAGCATTCCTCAATGTTTTGTAGTTACACTCCCTCTCTGCCAGAGGCTCTGTCGGGGGCGTGTTGGGGCGTTACAGCTCACTGGACTACACGTTCGATGGATTAAGCCGGTTGGCTCTCTGCGCATTTGCCTACTGCTTCCGTGCTCGCCTGGATGAGAGCATGAAAATACTCGCAGCTTGACCCAAAGCTCTTCTTCGAACCCCAGTGTCAGACGAAACTGGGTAGATGACTTTTTACACGAGGCCGCATTTTTCCTGTGAAGATTATCTCACTCCTGTACTGGAGCAGACATCTTAATGAGAATTCCTGCACGCTGGGCTGGTAATCTCCGGCAATGGAAAACCCGGCTTACAGCAGACGTAGCCATATCCGTCACGCTTCGCCGAAACCATGCACCCGTGTAAGATAAGGCATCGAATGCATCCATCGTGTGGCGCGCAATTATAGTACCTCTGCTGTTCGTATATCTTAGTTACATAAATTTCCCTTTGACCGCAAAGTAACGCAGAGGGGTAGCAATAAATCACGTGAGAGAGTTTATTGACATCTCGCATTGTTTGTCACTTAAGTTGATTGTCCGTTGATTGTGCGGTGGCATACCTGAAATGTGTAGATCGCTCTGGGCGTGTGGGGGCATGAAAGTGTGGATCGTTCTGGGCGCGTGGGGGCACGAATGTGTAGATCGTTCTGGGTGCGTGGGGGCACGAGTGTGTAGATCGTTCTGGGTGCGTGGGGGCACGAATATGTGCACGGAGTGCGAGCCTAGGGCGACCGTGAGTTCGGGCAGATGGCAATTATGATGTCATTGAAGATGTAATCCCTGGTGAAGGGTGAGCGCTCTGGGCTTTTGAATTAAGTCATCCCATGAGCAGCTTAATAAAAGCCTGCATTGTCCGCTCAACTCATCTTTTCGCCGCATAACTTCGGCATTTGAAGGTATATAACAATACTAATTAATACTAGTACGCAGCTAAGTTGCTGTTTGCTTAAACTCTTTGTGGTCTTGTTTGCATTTTTGTTCAGCTACTCATCGAGCCTCCATGGGACTGAATTATCCGTTCACGCTGAAACTCGGCAATATCCTTCACCTGATAGTGCGGGACTCGAACCCAGGTTTCTGGAATGCCAATCCAGTATGCCAAACATTACGCCACGGGTACCCAGTGACTTGATCGTACTTTCGATTTCTCTTGATGTTGCATTTTCACTGATTGGTAAGCATGCAAAAGTGTTTTGCCTGGGCATGTTGGCATTTGTGTTTGTTCAGCTACTCTAGTTTTGGCGGACCAGAATACGCAAGCCGCTCAGCAGCTGGGAAATATTCTTCGCCTGATAAAAATGCGATTAATTCATTGGGCTCCTGCGGTGTAATGGTTAGCGTACTAGTCCGGCACTCCAGAGGTCCAGGACCGAGTCTCGGTGGTTGGACTCAAATAGGCGAAGAATATCACCATGCTGTGGCATCAAAGCAATTTTAGGACCTATGCTGTTATAGTACCTCTGCTGGATAGTTGGATAGAAACACAAACATCGATACATCCGGGTAGAAAACACACACTTCTTTGTTGTTTCGTTCTCATTATTCCTTAATTTGTGCCGTGGCATAATTGAAGCCGCCGTTAGCGCATTTCCAGAACCCCGTTTCTAAGCACCCCACAATTAAAAACAAGTGAGTACTAAGCTCTGGAAGACACGGGCGGAATAACCAAACACCCTTGTTGCCTGGCACACTGCGACCACTCCTGGAAGGAGAATTCGAGCCAGATTAAACCCGACGTATGAACCCTGTGATGTTTGGGCATTTGCCTTCATTTGAGGTCGGCCTCAGAATCCTGGACATGTGGGTAGACGTGCAGTCCGCTGGCTCTGCAGCACTGAATGTCATTAAGTTGCCTGTACTGCAAGTGAATTAATGACAGCGAAATCTGGCATACAAGCTGCATCGGTATTTTGATCACACCTTCTCGTCTACAGTGGCTGGGCGACTGCTTCGTGGTGTTTGAGTTTGGCGATGCGGATTCAAATAAAATCGAGACGGTACACCCAAAAGAAGCAAGCAGAGTTAACGCTAGCCAGCACGCCGGGCAGGCTGGGGCGCCGGCGACGGCCGCGCGTCCGCTCATGCCCTCCACGCGGTGCAGCACACAGAGCTGCGGGCGGAACAGAACAACATGGGGGCAACGGTCAGCCCGAGACGAGGAGGCGCCCGTCACGTGCCGATGACCACCTGAGTCGGGGCTGGGCCCGTCTTGCGCCAGACCACCCTGCCCGCGTGACACGACACGCGCGTCACGGAGCGTCACGGAGCGTCACGGAACGCATCACTAGCTTCACGGAGCGAAGACCCTCCAACGATACGTCAGTCAAATGCGGCGTGCTGGCAGGAAACCTCCGTGGCTGTTGGCATGCATCGTCGGGTGTTTTTGAATGTGAGCGTTTGTTCTTTCAAACCATGATCAGAAACACAGCGTAATGAGTCAAGACCCATCCCCAGCTTTGCCCAAGAGAGGCGGTGCCCATGAGAAATGCATGCAGCCCCGCCAGTATAGTGGCGAGTCATACATGTGAAGTCCACTGTTGTTACGTCATGTGCAGAGAGCCCGTGCTTCGCGCGCCATCAAGACCAGGGAGGCAAGCTTTCTCGTGCCATCAAGATGGACCACCCGTTCTATGACCAGGCAGCCGTGAAGGTACCACTTACAAGCGGGCCTGCTTCGTTACTCGCTGCCGTAAGTGTGAGCGATCGTCGAGTTAATGACAGCAACAAACATGCGTCACAGAATTCACGAGAAAGCCTTTTC
>NW_023596746.1:29892369-29909869 GCF_011947565.3 Pollicipes pollicipes | reverse complement strand
GACGCGCGAGCGCGTCGCCCTAAGTGGCTCGTGAGACCGGCGGCGCGCCGGCCGACGGCGTCCGTGACACCCTGCCGCCATTGTTGGGGCGTGATGTGGCGCTGCCGGCCGGGCACGCCGCGAACAGTGGAGGGATGAGGCGGGTTCGGACCGGGGGTATGGCCAGGCGACCTGACTACTTGTAACGGGTTGTAGATTTGCTAAATGAAAGTCAAGGCCATTTTGATGTCGACTTAACGGGACTCGCCAGATATTTTGGTTTTGGGGAAAATATTTATGCCATGAAATATTTGTTATGCCATGCCATAATATGCCATGCCAAATATTCATATGCATTATGCCATGAAATATTCCATGGAATCCAATAGCATGAATGTTTTTTCGTATAACCATGTGTGAGTTCAAAGTGATCGTCTTATGCGAAATTTTGGCTGTTTCGCACTTGGTCTCTCTCTCTCTCCCTCTCTCTTTTCTTCCTTTCTTTCTCTCTTTGTCCCTCTCACTCCTCTTTCTTTTGCCTCTGTCTCTCTCTCTCTCTCTCTTTTGCTCTAATTCCTTGGAGCTTTCGCTAGAACTTGACGGCTTAAAAAGTGCTGGTCTTGTGCTCGCATGTTGACTGTCGAGGAGGAGCCCAACACTCGCCAATAAAACCCCAGCCGCGGGAGGGAGCAGAGAAGTCGCCTCTAAAAAGTGGACCCGTGTCAAGTGCCTGAATACAAACTGCTGATGCATGCAAAGTGGATTCCAACTAATCCACATGCTACGTGCGCTGCGTTTCCACGGTTGAAGACTTGACTCCGGAGCGAGCGCATTGGTCGCTATATTTCCGACGATACGGCGAAATATGCATTGTTAGACAGCTGATTTGGCTGATAAACGGGCGGATCTGACAGGAACAAGTGTCAAGTTTATCCTAGCGCGATAAGTGTCGTCAATTTCCCAGCGACACTGAGTCCGTGTCAATGGCAAACTTCAGCTCCCGAACAAGTGCTTCCAGCAGCCAGTGTTCAGGCGCTTAGTTCTACTAACTTCCCCTTGATCGGTCTGAGTTTCACCACTCTCCCCCCCCCCCCCCCCCTGCTGCATGAACCATGAACCTGTGACGCTGTGATATATCCGCACCTCCCTCCCCTCCCGGCTTTTGCGATGCGTGCGTCCATGTGCCCTCGCGCCGTCACCAGCTGTTCGCGGTCACGTGGCCCGCCCGCGCGCGGCTCCACCCCGCCCCGCCCGCCTGCCGGGTCGGCCCGGCCGGGCTCATTGGTATGCCGGCGGCGTCCGCGGCGAGCCCATTGTTTGGCGGCGGCGGGGCGGCGGACGCCAAGCGCGGCCGGAGCGGCGGCCGCCGCCGCAGCGGCGTGGTAATGGGCACCGCTAGACCGATGACGCGTCGGCTCGGGGCTCTCAGTGACGACGGCTGGCGCCCGCACGGCGTCCTCACCAGCGGCGGCCACTAGGGCAGCTGCCGCCTGCAGGCGCAGGTGGGGAACATGGTGCACGACAGGTGTGCCCCGTGTGGGAGGTGTGTGAGCGGTGACAGGTACTCTACCGAAAATAAACGGCATTTCCCCATAGGAAGACATATTTCCGGCAGGTTTGGCGCACCCACTGTTCCCGGCACGCTGCTGTGCTCGCACTTACAGTGACGGACGGAGATTACTGGAGCAGCCCTGCAGCAACGGACTTGATTCTCTACCTTTAAATAGCGGCAGGGGCGTAACCAGCTCCCAGTCATTTGGTCAGGCTCCGAAAACCGCGGCGATCGCCCAAACCCCGCTTTCTCGCCGCGTATGAGCCATGACCCCGCCCTGCTGGCCTACCTTGGATGCGCCGGTGCGGCTAGGTGCGCCAGCTGCCAGCAAGACTGCCAGGCTCCACCCGACGCATGCAATCCAGGCTTTCATCGGTGACGCCGGCTTCCACCACGGCCTCCAGCTTGGATCGGGAACAGCGCGACCCACCAGGAAGTCAGGGAGTCAGGGACGTCAGCAGGCTCGGGACGGCCAGATCTGAGGGTCGGAGGAGCGCACGCCGGCGGAATGCCGATGGGAGATCAAGGGTCCCGATAACGACTCGTTCGGGATGGTCGAAGGGAGCCGGACGTGCCTCGCTGGATGTGGAGAGGTTCGTTTACATGGCCTAGTGCGTAGAGTTCGTTGGTGCTCCAGCAGCGGTGCGGAATCGACAAAGGCTTAGGAGAAAAACGGCGACGTTCGCGCCGTCTGATAACAGAGAGGGGTCGAAAGCGCTAAAACTTGAGCTTTTGGATACATTTACTCACACTTGATGCCAAATTACTATAACGCAGCCAACCAGGATTCTGAGAGGGATGCATATCAGTTTTTCAATCATCATTTCAAATGGCCCGTAAATGATTGCGACTGCCTCTGCAGATTTGAACACTGCGGCGTCGTGAAAGTATGGGTGCGCGTTGCTTCACCTTCGTGCCAGTGGTGCGTCACGCCCGCATTGTTTCCGACCCAGTGCACCGGTACGGTGAGGTACCACAGGCGGAAAAGGGGGGGAGGGGGGGGGTCTGAGGTGTCCCGGCCGGGGCAGCAGAGTGGACTCATGACCAGCAGCTACAAAGCGCATGTCCTTCCCCACCAGCTCTATCCGTGGCAGCCGGCCAGTAAGGCGATTGTCCCCCCCCGCCCCTCCCCTACGAGTCCTCTGAACCGGCAACTGGGGCGGCGTACGCCAGCCGGCCTGGCCGGTTACGACTGGGTACCCCGCCTCGGTCACCCCGCCCCGCCCTTGACCTCGTCTCCATGGAGGATGGCGGTGGCCTTGGCCGGTGCGACGCTGGAGATCATTCATTGGATGGTGACGGTGTCGCCGTGACCAAGTTCGGATAAGTTTTGCAGGATGGGTGGTGCTATCGATGTCTCATTTATCCAGCTGGTTTGAGAAAAATGCGCGGTGGGTAGAGATCAAGAAAATGAGCTTGCAGCGTCGTTGGAGGAAAAGGAGAATTGCAGTTATTGAAAAGGGACACAGGAAGGGTTTGTGAACAAAGGAACGAGAATGCTGATCGTAGCGTCAAAAAAACAGCTTTGGCTGCTTGCACGCCGCAAGACGATGCGGCTTTAACGATGTTTGGCCCCGTCACGATACCGGCGACTTTGTTTGAAAAGGAGTGTCAGACCAGCCAGATTGCTCTTTTCGTCTTCGCCTTTCTCTCTGTCTGTCTGTCGTTCTCTCTTCTCTCTCTCCTCTCTCTCTCTCTCCTCCCTCTCTCTCCTCTCTCTCTACATATCTCCATCTCTCTTCTTTTCTCTCCCTCCCTGCCCCCCCCCTTTCCCCTCCCTTCCCCCCCCCTCCGTGCCTCTTGCCACGTCACGCGCCATCTGCACCAAGAGTGGGTCACGCATCTGGCGCTCATGTTGGGCTTCGATAGCACTGGAAATTTATGAATATATATGCTGCGTGGTCAAACCGCTGTGCGAACGCAGACATCTGCTGCAGTCTGTTCCCCAAGGGCTGATGCTACCCGTAGAGCCACCAGCCTGTAAACTTTACAGACGACTCGCTCGGGCTTCACTGCGCTGTGATTGGGACGTAAGCAAAAAATGGGGGGGCATAGAGTGTATATTATCTTGTCTATCATATATCTATCTATCTTATATCTCTCATCTTATCTATCTATCTCTTCTCTACTCTATCTCCTCTCATCTCCTCTCTCTTCCTCTCTCGTTCTTCTCTCTCTACTTCTCTCTCTCTCTATCTCATCTATCTCATCTATTCTCTCCTCTCTCTCCGTCCTATCTCTCTCCTCTCTGATCTCTTCTGCTCTCGTCTCTCTCTCTCTATCTCTTCTCTCTTCTCTCTCTTCAGCTTCTCTCTCTCTCTCTCTCTCTCTCTTCTCTCTCCTCTCTCTCTCTCTCTCTCTCTCTCTCTCTCTCTCTCTCTCTCTCTCGCATTTGAAACATCATCATCGCAACTCAATCAGCGGTCGACGGGCCTCTTACAATGTGAACAAAGCACTTCTTCGCAGACAGTTGGCAAGGCTGAAAGAAAAAAACTTAACCAGTAGTTAGTCAAGTCTGTCAGTCAGCCGAGATGGTACGTTACGACCACTGGCAATCACATGTTCAGATGTGTCAGCAAAGGAGTTAACGGTGACGCCTTTGACTGACTGTGTGAGGTTGATTGGACACGGTTTGTGAGGGTTTCAAGGACAACACCATAAGTGGTTGTGTCCAACAATGGCGGCGACCCCGGGGGCGGTTAGTGCGAGGCGCCCGCCACACCACTGCCCATCGCGCCTCACGACACCCACAGAGCGGCGCCCATGGCTGTTGTGGCTTGACGCGGCACCCTCAAAGCGGCACCCACAGCTGTTGTAATCTGACGTGGCACCCACAGAGCTGCATCCACGGCTGCTGTAATCTGACACGGCACCCACAGAGCGGCACCCACAGAGCGGCACCCACAGCTGCTGTAATCTGGCACGGCACCCACAGAGCGGCGTCCACAGATGCTGTGACCTGACACAGCAACCACAGAGCGGCACCCACAACTGCTGTGATCCGACACGGCAACCACAGAGCGGCACCCACAGTTGCTGTGACCTGACGCGGCATCCACAGTTGCTGTGACCTGACGCGGCATCCACAGTTGCTGTGACCTGACGCAAACTTGTGAAGGAATCGGCCCTGCATCTCGCAGTGGATGCGGGCGGCTGACCATCACTGTTCTAAGATCGTTGACGTAATTATTGTGTTATGGTTACGGCACATGTTATTTGACTGATTCCATTTAATACAACCTTCACAAAGTTATTTCCCGAAAGAGCATTTATCTCCTCTCAGACAGAGGCATCAGTCACAAAGAGAGCCCCAATGAGCTATGGTGGCAATTGGTATCAGCGCTAATTATATTTGTAATTACACCTCGCAGGCAGAAATTGGAATATTGTAGCAGTATTCGACGAAGATCGCTGAACAATGTCGCAACTTAGGCCCTGGCCGATTAAGCGCTTTGGCAGGAGAAACTGTATGGTGCAAGACCCAAACGCCCGTCACAGTCGTTTCTGTGGTGGAATTAGTTCCAAAGCCTGAAAATGCAGCGTGTTTTCTGGCTTGTGAGATCAGTCGTAAACTTGAGTTGGTTTGAGATCGTTGACAGGTGCGGTAGGTGTTTGATGGCCTTGGAAGCAGGAACACAATTTATTCCCCATTTTACAGCTAACGGGCGAGTATGTTTCCGACTCGCTCTATAGGTTAGGTTATGGTGCGATTCGAGTCGAACTTCATTCACGTTGCAGGGTAAACACTGAAAGTGGTACCTGGGTGACATAAACGCACAAAAACACTACGAAAGCTCAAAATAAAAGCTGACGTGAGGATGTATTTCAAAGCGAGGATGTGTTTCGAGTAACAATCAAAAGGCCGCTCGGATACGAAAGGCGACGATTCCGGTAGGTAGGCGGTGTGGAGCACCACACAACCATCGTCTCAGTCATATTGTGCTCCCCGTGTTCACTTATCGGGCGCTATCATAATCAACAGCGCCTAGTACGGCTTTCAGGTACGTACTATCGAAGTGGGTAATGATAGCCGCCCGGCGTCCTGAACAAATCAGCAATCGTTCCGTCTGCTGGCTGCTGCTCGAGCGTTGTTTCGTCACCATTCCAGCCGAGCGGGTCCGTTAATCAACCATTACCCACGTGCACACACTCGAGCAGGGCGTATCCAATCAGCGGGTTATCTTGCCGGTGGCCTCTGAGGCGGCTCGGGTGGGCGTGGTCGACCGCCATCAACAACTGCTCCCGTTTAGCAGTGCAGTCAGTAATCAGGCCACGTGCTGGGTAAGATCTCGCCGTCCAGTCGTCATTGAAGACCGCATTTCCAACGAGCTCACGTCAGCTAAGCCGGCAGCGACTGGTGCTGACAGGAGGGAGGGGGCGGGGTAACGGCACGCCTAAACACTTGGCAGACCACCAGGGGGAGCAGAGATCCATGAGGATAAACGGATAGGTCATAGTTTCAAAATCCCTGCCCAGTCATCAAGCCGTGGCGTATAGACATCATGAATACGCTAGTGTCATCAAATTACCCGCTGAAAAGCATTGGCTCACAAGCCGTGCTATCGCCGCGCCTCTGCGGCGATGGCGACGATGACAAACGACCTCGTCAATAGCGGCCGCCCTGAACCGAAGCCGCGCTCCGGCGCGCCCGCCAGCGCCGGCCGTCCGCCGCGCACGGCCCTTCCCCCCTGCCGCCGGCGCCGCCGCCCGTCTTGACAAAGGGCTGCGGTGCGCGGGGCGGCGGCGGCCGGGACGACGGAGGGGAGGGGAGGGGGAGCCGGCCAGCAATGCGGCGCCTGCGGCTGGAGCGGCGGCCCGCTCCTCCCCCGCGAGCCGGGGCGCGCCGCGCCGCCCTGCCGCGCTCACACGCCGTCGGCCAACGTGGGAAAACGGCTGCCCGCCCGAGAGGAGTCACTCGCCATGAACTGCTCAGCCGGGTGAGTCGCATGGCTGTCGACTTGGTTATGTCTGATAGGTGGCGAGCGTTTACATGCGAAATTTTTTGATGGGCTGATGGAGGAAATTGCGCTGTGCGCTGATTGCCTGCCTGGCGTCTGTTTCCTGCTGTAACCAAATTTAAGGACAGGATGCAGGAAAAAACAGGAGCAGGGTCTTCATGATCGCAGTGAGAAACGGCGTAGTGCACGGCGATGAAACGAAGATAGGGCAGAGAAAGTGTAGCTTCCACCGCCTATTCTACTCTATCATCCCTTCCAGCCTCACGTTCTAACGCCGCTACGAATGGAACGCGCTGACCGTGCAATCGTGTGCAATATACGCCTCCACGTACTTACATCCATGGTTGTCGTATGACTAGTCATTGACACGTCCCAGACCCAATTAACATCCTCATCACCGCGCCGCCGTGGCGGTCGGCGTTTCGCCAGCTGCCGCCGTCGCCGCGTGGTCGCGTGCCGACCATTTCCGCAGCGTCACGGCCCTCAGTGCGGCGGCAAGCGCCGGCCGGCGCCGAATCGCGGTGTTTAATTTCAGAGGCGGACTTGAAGCCGTTTACGATCTGGTCGCGGCGCTTTACTGCCGCTCGTTTCGGGTCCGCGCCGCCGCTGGCGCCGTGCCAAACGTCGCCGGCTGGCGCGTGGGACGTGATCACGGCCGACAGCCGCTGCCTGCCGCCGCCGCTGCTCCCTCCCCTCCCCTCCTCCAGCCCCGTTCAGCGTCAAGCTCGACTGAACTGTTCCCCTGCGCTGGCCGGCTAGTTTGATGTGCCGATGGAGCCAGAGCTGGGCAGCGGTGGCTGCTGGGGGGCTGGCTGTCGCATTGCAGATGTAGCAGGCTCGGCGAGTGTGCTGCGGGGGCTGGGCTGACATCATCCACGGATCGGCAGTCGACGACCTAACAAACAACATGCTGCGAAGTGTCGGCATACGTCTGGCGCCTGTCGTATGCGCTGGTTTGGAACTCCACCGGCGGATTAGAGGCAGACTGTTTCTACCCGTTGCGGTAGGCCGCCACGACCCTCGCCAAATTTGGCGCGAAGAAAAACAACGCGGAGATAGTGATTTACATTTATGAAGCGATAATTAAGTGGGCAATGAATTCCCTTGTGGCCACCGGGCAAAGCGTTTTTACACGGGCTACCGAACACTTTCGCACGCCATCGCATTCCTGGGGTGTCAACCTCAGCGGTTGGGCCACGGCCTGACACGGCTCTGGCGGTGGGCCACCTGGAGGCCACTGAATGGTCGCTCAGCAGGCCAATAATCCCCGGCTGTTACAGTACGCCATCACGACCATAATCAAATCAAATTGTGCCCTACCAAAAACAACTGACGACCGCTGCCGCCGGCGGCTCGCGGCGTCGCCCGCTGTGACCGTCGCCTGCAAGGCCTCTTGTCCGCATTTGCGGCACGGCAAACTCGACCTTACTGGCCTTGGTACGATGGCTCTGAGCTCTGCCTGAAGTGTTTGATAGCATTATCTGACGGGGACAATAAATAATTGGATTAATGGCTGTTGCGGCGGCGTGGAACAGACTGCTTCTCGGCAGTCGAGGAGAGGGGGGGGGGGGGGGGAGGGTCGCCAGCGTCGTCAGCTGATCGGAAGTGCCGCAGGCGTGCGGGAAACGGCGAGTCCAGAGTCCATACGAAGCTGGTGCCGCCCGCCGCCAGCTGGTGGGAATACGACACCCCCTCCCCTCCCCAGACTGTCCCCGCCCCGTTCGTAGCACGCCACTCGGGCATGCCAGAGCACGCCATAACACATCGAGTTTTGCTGAGTCCGTCAGAGTGCACTTGAGTTTACGTAAACGCATCGGAACAGCGTAGATCCTACCCGCGAGCACACCCGAGCACGTCGACGCATGCCGACGCACGCCCGAGCGCGGACGCACGGCGGAGCGGGCGCGAGCGGCCGCGTCCGCGCCGTCACGGCCGGCTAACGAGCTGGCCGCATAGCCGCGCCATCGCTCGCCACCTCGTCAGCAGGCGCCGAGCGAGCGGCCGCCGCAGCTGTACAGTTAGTCGGAGTGGTGCGTGAGAGCGCTGAGCGGTGTCGACCGGGGCGGGCCGGCCGGGCGTGCCTGGCAGGCCGGGCGCCGCTGCCGGAGGACAGCGGCGGCCACCGGGCGTCGCTGGGCTGGTCGGGAGGCGGGATTGGGAGGCGAGAGGCCGGATGCTCTGGTGGCCCGCTCCCCTCTCTCAGGTCCACTGGTGCTTGCCGCTCGAGTGATGGCAGCTCGCGTCCCGCCCGTCCCCCCGAGCCGGCGCCTAGCCCAAAGGGCCGCCCGGCACGGCCCGGCCCGGCGCCTCCCGCCAGCTAAAGTGGCCGATTTCCGTTCGCGTTTGCACCGCCTGCCGCGCGGCACCGGCGCGCCGGAGGGGGGGGGGGGACGGACACCCTCAGCTGAGACGGGGGATGGTGGGCCAGACGCCGGGAACCGAGGCAGCTTTGTCGCCGCGCGGTGAGAACACGGCCGCTGGCGCGGACAAAACACCGCACGACATGCGGCGCCGGCGCGGTTTACCAGCACGGAAGCGCATTGTGGCGGCGTGCCGGCCGGGTCCGGCGGCGGCGCAACTGTCGGCGGTGTCGCGGCCCCGCCGGGACGCGGGGCTAGGTGTCACGAACACCGCTCGAGCACAGGGCGCCGCCGCAGTCAGCGCCATGGCGGCGGGCTTCCGCGGGGTCCGCCGACGATCTGACTGACTCCGTGGGCTTTGCCCGGCGAACCGCGCCGGCTTACGTCTTGTGTCAGCGTTCCACAGACGAGTCCGACTCCAGAACCCCCCCCCCCGCCCCTCCCTCCCCGGTGCCGATCCGGCCTCCACGCGCGGCAGCCTTGCAGAGCACGCCCCCGACCGGCTGCAGCGCCCGCAGTGCGCGCTGCAGATTGCGCCGCGGCGTCCGCAGGCCTGCGTCGCTTTCATCTGGTTAGTCTGGCCGTCAGCTGGCGGTGGCAACCGAACTCGGCGCTGTCGTCCCCAGCCAGCCAGCGCTGTCCCCAGCCATGCCGAGTCGCGCGCTGTTTGTTTGGTGGCTCTCCGGGGCTGTTTTTCCTCGGGCGTTCGCGGAGTAAATCTTGATCCTCATTCGGGGGCGAGACGCGCGTTACAACAGAGACAAATTGTCCCCGGTGGATCTATTTTAAGGTGGGGCAATATTTGCTCTGGCTGGTGTGAGGACTGTTTTTCTTCGAGAAGCGTTCTCTGGCTTCTGTGTGACAGGTGAGCCTGGATCACGAAAAATTTATTAGATCTGCATAACATTTTGGACAAAACTAGAATAAATCAGGTGCTGGAGAGTTCCTGCGTAGTGCATGTGACCGTTTATGCCTAAGCGTTCTGTGTCCATTCTGTGGTAGAATTAAGAGGCAGCGTTACGCCGTAATCGGCCACACACACGCCGTACCTACAGTTGTCGACCAAGCTTAGCTGGGTCTCTTCACAAACTGAGGTATTGATGCTTGATTTAAAGTGTAACAGGGGGGGTAAGCGGCAAGGAACGTCGTTTTGCCTCTAATCGCAGTGACAGGGCGGCCCACAACTACGATTGAAACCAAAGCCACAGCCCACAGGTATTACAGGGTCGGTTAGACAGGTTGACAGAACATGATTCCTAGTGGAGGCTCAGGTGTCCCAGTGGTTAAGGCCTTGCAGTAAGGCCTCAGATGAGTGAGCCTAGTTTTATCTCACCGCACGCAGCTTTCACTGGCCGCAGTTTCCAGCAGGGCGTGTCGGTATTAATGGCATTATTAGTCGAACGTAACGTCTCTGGCCTTCAGTGCAATGCGCTGCGTTCTTTTCACAGGCGGGCGGGACAGGTAGCCACCGCACCAGAGCTCGGAGTCGGCATCATGCGGCACGTGTGTGCAGTCAGTCGCCGCTGCCGAGGGCGAAGCAGCGACGCCCGCGCCCGCTCACCCCCAATCGATACCCACTCCCGGCTGAGTCATGCCGGCGAAAACACGCGCCGAGACCGGCGACCGGCGCCGGTCTCTTGCCGCGGCCGCGCGCCCGACGCCTGTGGACGTGGTTTGACAGGTGCGCGGTCACGCTCCGGTGCGCCCCTGACCAATGGCGTGGCTGGCCCCGCCCTCCAGCGACGGCCACGCCGCCGCATGGTTAGTGGAGCAAGCGTGGTTTTGCTGCGCTTCTTCGCGTGCAACGTCGTGGCGCTGAGGGGCACTGTTCTTTATGATGAGGGTCGGTGGTCATGCCCCCGTCCCCCCCCCCCCCCGCTACTAATCCGTCAACACGCCGCCTTCCCCTGGCCGAGGAGCCTCCCATTATCAGTGACGCTCAGCGATACAACCGTTGGCCGGGCTCAAGAGGCCGTACAGGCTCGCGGCAGGCAACCGCCGGTTGGTGGACAGCCTCGAAGACGCGTGTGGTAATTTTCCGAGGCGCTGCCGGCCGAATGGTGCGGAACGCGGCTGCGGCGCCGCCGCCGGCCGGGATAGCTCCAGTCCGCCGGCCGCTGCGGCGAATTGGGGAGAAATCGCCAGCGGCGCTCCGACGCATTGCAGAGGCGCGCCCGCGCTGCGCTGCAAAACTGCCGGTGCGCTTAGTTGGGTCCAGTGCGCCTGGTAGACCATCGAAAACCGATCTCATTGCAGTTTTCTGTAAGCTACCACTTTTTTAGATTTGGAATACCCGCGCCTTCCCCACTCCCAAATTTGAAAACACGCAACTGCCCCTCAAAGCAGGTGTCCGCAAAAATCTGCATGGGCCCGGCAGCCTTATTTTGTATTCCAGGTACACATGCCTTATAATATTATCATTGCCAAAACAACAAACTGTAAGAAACCTTAAAGCGTATTCATCCCTTTTTATGTTCTTTCATGGCTAACATAAATAGAGCTTAATTAACTACAGGTACACAAACTTAGCCCAATTAATAAACTAGCATCGGGTGAAGAATGTAAAAACCAAGACTGGCTGTATTTACCTGGGTTCATATGATGGCAGCTTATGTGATGGCTCAGTGCTAAATATGGATATATGTTGGCATGTCTTATGAAAACAAGGCCATCCCAAGCCCATAGTTAATAGGTGCTTTAAACTGGCAAAGTTGTGAATTTCACAAAGAAACAAGCATATATGTATGCAATGAAATATGGTTGACCTTGCGTACAAACACATGTCGGAGAAGAAAGATGGAGAGCATTGTTCATAGCCCTGAGACACCACTAGAACACCATTTCCAGTTCTGTCAACAGCAGTGGGTATTTGCCAGATCGCTGCTTTTGTTTACCTGCGTCTTGTAATGAGGCTGATGGTTTAATAACAAAAATTGTGTTTTAATGCTGGATGTATGCTCCAAATGCCTTCAGTACGGGTATACACATAATGTCGCATGCCCGCTACCTTAGGCGTCGTCATGCCTCAGGACAAGTATTAGAAGGTGAGCGTAGTATTTGGTAAAAGATAAGTGCGGCATAAATGACCCCGATCCCAAGTCTTGGTCCTGGACAGCTGATGATCATTCAAACTCTGCTAAGAAATAGGAGCTCGTCCATACGCAGCGTAAGTAAAGACCATCTTGTGTATCCCATCTCCTAAAACAGCTAACGACCAAACTTTTGCGCCGATTTCGTCCTGCGATGCGTTTATTTTGAAACTTTGCTGGTATCGCGAGGGTGTTTAAGTAATCGGTGGCTTTGTATGTTTTCCTCCCGGCTAAATACCAAATCAGTGCATGCATGTAGCAGAAAGCATTGTTGGCCTTGCTGTATGATTACATAATTTGCAGATAAGACTGAACAGCATAAAGCTGGATAGGTTTCCCGTCATAAATTTCACAGACATGTTTTGAAATTTCAATGCAGGGCCATGCTTTCAACTCAATCCTGGCTTTACGTGACGTTCGCTCTTCGAACATGTCCTGTGTAGTTGCATCCATCAGATGTGACTGAAAGCCATTGAGTGTTTGCATGTAACCTGTGTTCTCCGTGACCTGTGATCTATTTGGCAAATGACGTGCAAAATCCATGAAAGTAGTTTTGCAAAACATTTACATGTTTGCTTTGGACTGAGCTGGAATAAATGGCTGAACTTATAACAGGGAATGTTCCGCACTGGAAGTTATTAAAGCAAGTATTACATATGATGGAGAAAGCTCACTTATAACTGTTGGCATGCATATCAATGGGAAAGATCGTTCGAGACAGAGGGATTTCATTACTTCGTGACTATGCTCCCCAGCATATCGTTGTCTGATTGCGAGATGGTGGCCTATGATGATGATGGCCTATGGGGTGGCTGGAGTTGAATGACGTTGCTACGGCGTCACGCATGCCCAAAGGCCTGGAAGTAGCCTGTATGAAATTGTCTGCACTTCTTTGTGGGCATGCAACTCAGAAACTAGAGGGTTGTAGACCTTAAAAAGAGCAAGGCTATGCATTGCACCAAATTATTTCTAAGATGCTTATTTCAGTTCAAAACATCATACAAATGTGTGACACTCCCTGCAAATAGTTATAGGCTGGAGCTGGAGCCCACTACCTGACAGGGAGCAGAATCTCAAGGCAGAATCTGCCACTTATGCGGGGTTATTTCAGAATGGCTCTCGCTGTTGTGTTGAGATTTTATCTTATCAAAATGTATTGTTAATTATTGTGCCAAACTGTGTGCTTCACGGTTGTTAAGTCATAGTAGTTTACTCTTTAAGTTACAGCATGCCATGACTTGTTCACTAAATGGCATTCATTATAGCTGGGAAACTTTACAATGGAATGTTGTCCCCTTTTTGTCATTTGTTCGCAGTAAATGACTTCTTTTCCATTGAAGTTTATAACCAACAATTGCTAGTTAATGATGCGTAACTTTGGGGACAAGAAAACAGTTGGGATCATTTTATATGCCAAATATCTGCCAATACCCGTAATGTGGTCAGCAATACCCGCTACAAGCCCTGCGGGCTTTTCCATCCCGCACGTTGCGAGCCTGCGGGCTTAAAAGTGGCAGCACTTTTCTGTGAGGGTTTGCAGGTTTAGTAGCTGTCTAGGAGGCCAACCCCTCTGGCGCTTCTGCACTCGTGCTGAGGTCGGTAACGTCGAGTCAGCGCGTCTATTTGAAAGGGAATAATTCATATCACATTTAGCACTGAGACAGAGACATCGAGCAATATTGTGGATGCTGAGATGTTTCTCATACATTGCGATGGGCTCAAAACCTTTCTTCGATAGCATGGACTTAGAATGAGCCTGTAGCGTTGTGTAGGATAGAATGACTTGAAAGCGTGATGTACCTTTCACAGTCGTTTCAAAAAAATAATCTCTTATAAAATACAAGATAATCAGCTCTGATAAATAAGCAATTAAACATGGTTTGCACATCTTAATCAAGCCTACGAATTTCCTTTACTTAGGAAAAATGCCAATAGAAATGAGAAAAATGCCACGAGCCTTACCACCAAACACAATCCCCTTGCACGCGGGACCGAACGCGAAGGCGACATCGCTTGAGAAAAATAAGTCAACTTAAAAGAATAAGGCGTCGTACCGGGCTCTAGCGTTGATTGCCAGGAGGCTGCGGGTCCTCACAAGTGGGACTATGTTCCGCGTCCGATGTTGATCGCCATCAGATTCCATCACGTTCGAGTCGGGCCGTCCGCCACCGCAGTTTAAATCCCTCGCTTCTGGGAGCGCCGAGGACGCGACCGCCAAACGTGCCGCCGCCGCCGCCGGTCCCTGGAACACAGCCGCCACCACATCTCCGTCGTATTTCTGTCAGCGCCGGCCGGCGGACGCGTGTCAACAAGTTTCGCCGCGCTCGGGAGCGCTGCCGTCCTGTCGCTGTTTGGTCTCCAGCGCCGTGAGCTGCCAGCGGCGTCGCCGTCGGGGCTGACGTGGTCGCTTTTTTGGCGAGCCGGCGGCCGTCACAGTGTGGCGCTCATTTGAACGTTAAACGCCCCGTGATTCGATAACCGCTTTTTATAGCGCGAGGCTACCGGGCCACAAAAGAGCGCGCCACTCGCCTCCCGCCGCTCGGTCGGGTGTTTTCGAGGCAATTTGCATACATCAGGGCGCGCGGCGCGCGGGCCGCCGGCCGCGGGCGCGGTCACAGGGCCGCCAGCGTCGCGACCTCCGGCGCGCGTCTGCGGCGCAGCGCAGGCCTATGTGGAGGCACCCTGGGCGTGCCGCGGCTGGGCACCGACTTAGATATCGAAAAAAGACACTGTGTGCCTGGCGTGCAGCACAGATCGCGTGCTCCATGTGCACACTGCGAGGATAAGCAGTTGTACTGTAAGAAGTCGGTGGGTCAGGCATGTGTTTCCTAAGAGGAAAGATCATTATTGCGGCGGGAAGAAAATGCCCTGCTATCTCTCCATCTGGAATGCATTGAGCAAAAAAGGCCGAGTCAGTTAATTGATAAGGACGGAATTCCAGAAGATACCAGAGCTTCCTGAGCGGCCGGTCTAGTTATGTGTCTGCAAAGTCCCACACGAACAGGGATTCTGACAGGCAGCCCCCGCCCTATCCGGAAATAATGAATACCACGCGAGAGGGAGGGGACGGCACGGGAAACAGCCGGCAGTCGGCGCCATGTTGTACTCTCAACTGCCGAAGCGACCGACCACGCGCGCGGAGGGCTGGGCTCTGCTCACATCCAGCTGAGCGGGGCGCGTTCACATCGATTGGCCTCAGAACGGCGCCGCCGGTGAAAACAGGCCTCTCTCGGCGCCGCTGCGGTCTCGCCCGGCGTGTTCACACAGTCGGACTCGGTGAAAGTCATTGCGCCGACAGGCTGGACGCGAATTCCGAGCCAGCTTATCGGCGGCCCTGTGCAGGCGGGTCGCACCGATAACAAAACGGACGGCCGAGCCAGCCCGGGCCGCGGTTCAAAGGTGGCCGCCGGGGCGAGTGGCCGGCCCATTGGGGCCCTAATCGGCGCCCTCCTGCGGTCAGGGGGTCATTAGTCGCCGTCCCAGGGCCCGTACACATGGAGCCATTACCGAGGAGAGCGTCGGGCGGTTCTCAGCGGCCCCTGCCGCGGGCCGAGGTGATGGAGAGACACAGGTTCAGTTCACTGATCCAGCCAGGAGAGCCTCTGGTCCAGTTCACTAGGTCCAGTCCGGAGAGCACTGGTCCAGTTCACCGGTCCAGTCCGGAGGGCAGTGGTTCAGTTCACCGGTCCAGTCCGGAAAGTCACTGGTTCAGTTCACTGGTCCAGTCCAGAGATCCACTGGTCCAGTTCGCTGGTCTGGTCCGGAGAGCCTCTGGTCCAGTTCACTAGTCCAGTCCGGAGAGCCACTGGTCCAATTCACTGGTACTGTTCCACGTCGGCACCCTCTTTTCCCTGGTCCAAAAAGCATCACGAGCCGAGGACATAGTTTCTTGTGTATATGAAGAATTGCAGCCCTCTCCCAACCGACCGGCCATCCTCCACCGACGCAGTGGACAGCCTCCCAACTTTGAATATGGAGCGGAGGGGATCCGAGGAGAAATCCAGTTTGGTATCAGTTGGGGGGGGGGGAGGGGGAGGGGGGGGGGGGGCGGACAGGAAGAGGATTTGACCATTAGCTACGCACGTCTAACCTTACCATCCAGCAACGCGCAACTACCATTCCGCCACAAAGTGTATGCCATGTGGTGCGCTCAAATCCCCGTATGCCATCACCTGCTGGCAAACACGAGTCTTACAACCGACGCCGATTAATGCGCTGTTAAACATCCGGCACCCGCCTGCGCTACGAGAGATACTATGAGCCTTCTCCCGCGGCCTCTTCACCGGGCGGGGCCCTCTGGCCCCAGAACGGCGGGCACAGTTCGCCTGCCCACAAAATGGCCCATCGGCGGCGGCGGCGGCGCCGCACCGCGCCGCGCCGTGCGGCGCGGTGCGGCGCGGGAAGAGCCGGTCGCGCTGACCGCGGCCGCGGGACGGGCGCAGGGGTGCGTGACGCCGCGCCGTGCATGGGAGCGCGACCGGCCGCGCCGCCGCCCGCGGCAGGGCGCCGCAGCCGGCACAAGGGCGGCTTCGGCTTCGGGCGAGATTGTGATGGCCTTTCGCCTGGTCGCCCAACTATACGTCGATGCACGCGGTGCTGTGGTGTGGACGAATCATTTGTCTTCACCAGGAAGCATGCGTCAAAATTTTACACCTTGTGGCTTCGGCCTATCCCCTCGCGGACAGGGTGTGACGCGCGTTTTCGTGCAAAGGCGAGGGGATCCCCACACCTGCCCAGCTGTTACGGCTCGTTCGGCTGGCTGTGACGTCAGAGCGTGATGCCACGGGGAGCCGTCGGCCAGGCGGCGGGCGAGGGCGAGGCCATGAATTATGCATCGCGATCTGGGGATGCTCTCTGGTGGAATGGCGCGACTCTGGGAGCGATAGAGACCGTCTCTCTCATCGGCGATTATTGCCAGGAGCAAACCTGCTGTTTGTATCGACGAGGCTCGCAGGGAAGGGGATGGTCACAAGCTCCATCTAGGGGGGCTATTGTATGTTTCAGGATGTTATGCACCCAGTTGTGGTTCGTGGTGCGGTGATTCATGTCGAGAGGAGGTGACCTCGGCCTTGATACTGTGGTGTATGTGTGAATGCGGTGGCAGATGGGGCTCCGTCTAGGAAAAACATCTGTCTTATTAACCCTCATCCATCTCACTTCCTCTGTATCAGAATTTCTGCCAACAACACAGATTGACCTTTCATTGTTAAATCATTGCCAGCATAATAACGGATCAGATAAGAAGGAGCTCTAACTTACGTGAAAGCCTGGTAAGTGATACTTATTTGCCAGCTGAATGTTTGATGCTACGATTGGATTAAGAGCCGCTCTGCATTTGATCTCTCCCAGTTCCGAATTCAGTCACTTGAACGTTCTACCTAAATCCCATCGTAGCAACTAGAGTTCTCAATGCCACTGTTATCATCTCGACTTTGCCCCGCGTTTGACAGTGACGTCAGCTCGAATCCTTTTCTTATCGGAAGCTAGCGCCGGCGGCCCCTTCGCCAGCCGCTATCCGAGAGAACTTGTTTTTGTCGGAAGTTTTTTTCCGCCAGCAGTTCC
>NW_023596746.1:29872559-29891369 GCF_011947565.3 Pollicipes pollicipes | reverse complement strand
CTCTCTCCCTCTCCTCCCATCTCTCCCTCTCTCTCATCTCTCTATCTCCCTCTCCCTCTCTCTCACTCTCCCTCTCTCCCCTTCCCCTATCTCTTTCTCTCTCTCCCCTCTCTCTCTCTCTCGCTCTCTCTCTCTCCTTGCTCTGGCGCTCTCGTCGACGCAGAGCTGTGACGTCACTGGGCCAGTCACCCGCTCAATATAGCTCAGGCCGCCCTCGGACCGGCTGACGTGTCTCAGCATTCTTCTGCTCATCGGCAGGCTCATGGTGTAACCCTGCCCGTCTCGCGTGCTGCTCGCATGCTACTAACAATTCATTAGAGGGGACGACAATATCTCTCCCAGAAGAAGCGTGGCCAGGAATGTGATCACGAGAAGTCAAACACATTAAAGCATATAACAGTGATCCGAACAAAGCCTACGCCGCATTCTGATCCATCAAAATAGCACGGCATCTATCAGCCTTTGCGGCAGATGATAACATGAGGAGCATACGACGACGGGCAACTTCTGCAATAATTAACTTTTAAGAGTTGAAAGGAAATGATGTGAGCTGCGAGCGCCCGAAGTATGTGGCATAAACCCAGGCCCGGGGCGGCCGTGCCGCAGCATTGTGCGGCACGTAACACCCTCCGCATTCCTGTCTGCCGAAAGGGCGGAGGCAAACTATCCGTTGAACTGGACGGCACGACTTGGATGGTGGGCTCAGTGGCACGCAACAAGCCATGCTTAGCAGGCACTCTACACCGAAAGCCACCCACGCAAAACCATTCGAAGCAGATTTATTTAGAGAAAACCTCAGTGTGCTTTTTATGCATCCTGATCGCGTGGCCATATTCCATTCCGATAAGAAAGCCATTGATTCGAGACACGTGTGAGGCGGCAACCCGAAGATCCATTCATGTAGAGGGATGATGACTAGGAGTGTGATGCAACACGATGCGAAAACAATGTGGCCGCACGGTGCCCAGGCAGCTGCGGGTACAGCTGTGACAAGACCCAAAACCGAGCCTAGTGCTGATTCCGGGGGATTTGACGGTCTTGTTACACTAATTCCAGGGTGATAGGGTGGGCTGATGATGCTGGACTCTAAACTGGGTAGGCAATGGCTGGGCAGTGAACAGACGACTGAGGACTGCTTGGAGCTAAATATCTGGTTTAATTTCGATTTTGTAATGGTCGCATGTATGTTTGAAGCATAATGTTGGAAAAGTAGGGATTTTACATGGATTTTCAGCTAATCTTGAGTTCAACAGTTCGCGGCTGTGACACATTGAGGCACATTCAGACTTGCCTTCATGACAGGATATCTGCCGGCTTAAATTTGTGAGTTTGACAATAAAAACGGACCAGACCCAAAGTACCACTCGTATTCCTACGCCCTAGTTGTTTGTATGACGGCGCGATACTTCTACGGAGTGGGTCTCGACCGTGTACGCCATGGGAGCGTGGTGTCGCACGTAAGTGGCGCGGCACTGCAGTGCGGCATTCGTGACGCAGCGCTGCTGCCCAGTGGGCCGAAGCCTGCACTGCACAGCTGATGTAGTAATGTGGTCCGGTAGGAGCAGTGATCGATGAGCTGCTTTTAGTTGTCACACTTTCCTTTTTATTCGGCGAAAGATGCAATTTACATTTTGTCGTAATCCCAAGCAACTCAAGTACTATGTTTAGCGTAGTTAATTGTTGATGACACCTAAAATTGAGCAGGTTTACGCGATATACTTGCGTTTATCTCAGTGAATATTTGGTTGTTTCCAACTATAATTATTCGGGTCTAGATTTGGACAACCAAAAATACACTGAATCCGAGCATTCGGCAAACATTCAAATACTCAACTTGTGAATGTTTGGCTCTAGCGCGTGCGCAGCCTTACAGCTGATACAAAAATACATCAACAAGCCTTTTTCACGCCACCTGCCTCGTGCAGCTTTCACCAGGCGCGTGCACGAGTCGACAGCATCCCACCCCGTGCCTGCACCTCAGCACCCCAACGCAGGTCCCCCTCACCCTGAAATCCCATCCCACCGAGGGCCGCGCGCGCTACTGGGCCGCGCCGCACCGGCCTTGGCACAGACAGGGCCGCCGGCTGCGCCTTGTTTGTTCGCGGCGTCCTCGCGCAGTCCGGCGCGGGATCCTCCGACCACTGGCGGCCGGCGCGGGCGGCAGACGCCGCGACCGTCCCACGTGACCGCCGCCGCCTCCCCTGCGAGGCCGGCCCGGGCGCCGCTCGCCGGCGCTGATGAGCGCGCTGCAGCGGGCGCGGGGCCGCCGTTTTTGGCGCGGTGTGGGAGGCGGCCGGCGCCGGCGCGCTGCACAGGTGGCTTCCGCCGCTCTCACGGGACAGTAGCGCGGCGATTTGTTAGTCGGAGCGGCGGTATCCCGGATGGCGCCGCCAGATAAATTCCTCCGATAGCGGTCCATTTATAACCGCCGCTCGCCGGCCTGCATGTGAAATGATTTAACGGGTGCAGTCGGCCATAGAGCATTAGCGGCCGACTGCACCCATATATCACGCAGAGCGGACTGGACGGCTTTTCACGGCTCTGGATTTGGGAGCGGGTCACTGGGAGCCCAATGGCCTTTGACTCAGACGGCGGAGCTGCTCTTGAACCCGTGCGGACCAGCGCACGTACGCAGTGATGATCGGTGCCGTCCGTAGTGCGCATTTGGCGGTGGGGTTTCCCCTCCAGTAAACGTCATTCGCACCGCGGAGAGGACCGGCAATGCTCCAAAGCAGAAGATGTGGACTCTGGCGTCCATGGATATGGGTATGGGAAGTTTAAGCCAGCCTGAGGCGGACGGAAGATTCCATGTTGATGGCGTCCCGAGAGAAGCACAATTTCATGGTCCCGCCCCGGCGGTGACTGATGGCCCGCTTAGAGCCACTTTCGGAGCATGTGGGCTCGGGGGGGGGGGAGGGGGGCAGAGCGTGCGGCTCATGGTCACGACACTGGATTCTTGAAACAGCCCGGGATGTGACCGTCTGTTGAGTGGGTTGACGACTGAGTGGCATGCGTCGACATCAGCGGGAACTTTGGCGGCTTGTTTGAAGCACCACGAAAGGACCGTCGCTCCCCAGAAACGCGGGATCCGCACAGGAGTCCGCGAAATTGCTGGAATGCGTGAGTGACAGCCAACTTAGCGCATGCTATAATCCATATGTATGGAAGCTGGGATTTTGAGAATTATTACGTCATGGTTGCAGAAAATCTGAGGAAAGTCCACGGGGTTCTTCACCGCAGTGCTCTCGGGGGGGGGGGGGGGGGGGGGGCGGGTCTGCAGCTCCCAACTAATGCCGCTACCAATACTATGCCAACCGAAATGCACGATCTCACACTACGTTTAGTAAAAACGCGTTTTTAAAGAGAGTAAACAGCCAGACACGGGGCGGGTCTGCAGCTCCCAACTAATGCCGCTACCAATACTATGCCAACTGAAATGCACGATCTCACACTACGTTTAGTAAAAACGCGTTTTTAAAGACAGCAAACAGCCAGACACAGAGAACGGCGGGCGTTGTGTTGGGGCAACGGATGTGCTTCCACGAAATAAGCCAGTTGAAAATAATTGTTTTTCTTGTGTTGCATACATTGCTACCTGTTGTCGCATTGCCGCATCTTTTAACTCGCCCAAGCCGGAAATGCATGGTGCATCTTTACCTCAGGTGGTGCTTGTTTGAGAGCGTTATTCTCACTAACACGCATCACAGCTGTTCGGGCACAAACGTTTCTAAACAATTTGGGCCTGCCTTAGTTCTACATAGCTGTGAGGCATTTTTTGATATTTGTATAAGTTTGCAAAAGGTTCTTACCATATGACAAGACGCCATTCAGGACCCTTCCTACAGATTACGGGTGCAACTGTAAAGCGGTGTTAATGTTACAATATACATATATTTCTCAAGATATTTTCAAAGTTTTTCCTTGTCATCATTTTGGTTAGGCTTAAGACGAAATATATCAATTCCATTGATCAATACAATCATGTAAGGTAAGGTTTGTGATGGATGGCTAGCTTTTGCAGGGATATGGAGCGCGGGTATGCTGCGCCTTTTGTGGATATGGCTCGCTTCAGTAAGGATAAATGGTGGGTGAAAACGCGTGCTCTCTGAAAGAGCGATAAGCCTATCAAAGGAGCCACACTTGGGATGACCTGCAACCACGCCCGTGAGATGTATGAGACAACTCAGGATTTGAGGGGTCAAACCTGAATCCGAGTGAACGTGACTATTTGGGAAGGTGGGTTATTTATCTGGAGATAAATAGCAGATAAGAAAATTATCTTGAGCGTAAATCGCAAATAAACGTACATTTTATGAGTAAAATGGAAGGGGATATTTTTTTCTTTTGGTAAATTTAAGGCCATGTCCCTCAAACCCCTCCCCACTGGTAGAATTCAAGACATGTACGTCCAACAAGGCCACTGCGCGGAAGGGAACTTCTCTTACGTCTCATGCCCAATTTATGCTACCGCAATGCCAACATCGTATTTTAAATGTACACATTAATGATACAGCTATATGCCAGTTTGAATCCTGCGAACGCCAAACAGCTTTGGACGTCACATGATCTCGGGCAACGTCCTGTTTTCAAAGCCACATAAATGCCAGCCCCAACGCCGAGGAGCTTAATGGCTGTGGTTGCCTTCTCACATATACAGCCACACAGCCGCCGTCTGCGCCTCGAGCCCTCGAGACCTCGTGATCGCGGGCGCATGGAGCGCGCACACCAGACCGTCACGCCGCCGTACCCGCCCCACCGCGCAGAGGCTACCCGGTCACGTGACTGCCGGACACGTTCCGCCAATGGACGCGCCAGGATCGCGAACGGAGCACGCCGATTGGCGGGCCGGTCGGTATCTTGGCTGCGGTTGGTAGCCTCGCACCGGGCGGCGCTAAACTCGTGGGATTCTTTGTCGTCGGCGGGCGGACGGGCGGGCGGCGGCGCAGCGGCTGGCAGTGCCGGACGGGCAGCAGTGGCCGCAGCAGCGGTGTGAGACGGGCAGCAGTGGCCATAGCAGTGGAGTGAGCCTGTGACGTCAATCTGGATCACATCGGCGCGACGCTGGCGAGGTGAGGCGACGCCCGCGAACCGGGCGGCGCGCGCTAGTGCGAGACAAAGGCCTTATGTGGCGCACGGCTGGATACGTGCTGCGACGCGAGACGTCGGGAAATACGTGTGGGAGTGAATGAAGGTGCAGATTGTGAGTGGGTGGTGTGCTGGGAAGTTGATGATTGACCGTCCGCATTTGGGCTGCAGTCCTAAACTCTCCTATCCACATATTCACGTCTTTGATTCCGAAGTTGGTACACCGTGGCGGCGTCGCGCCGCGTTTGACTTTCCGAGTGACAAAAACGCTGCCCCACTTCCGCGCGGCGCAAAATTGCAGCTAATGGGACGCGGCTGACCGACTTCATTCTCCCGGCCTTCATCTGGGTCATTCTGGGCCCGCCAACAGACGCTTGTCGTGCACTGCTGGCCTGGAGCTCCCCGTTCTCAACGTCGCGTGGGGGCCGACCGCGGCCCGCACCAGAGGGTCGAGAAGGCGGCATGCCGCTTACACCTGGCCCCACGCCGACAGATGTGCCGGCGTCGGTGCCGATGGAGGGAGGGAGGGAGGGGGGGGGGAGGGGAGGGGCGCCGGCGCCGGGGAGCGGTGAGGCACGCCCTGAGCCGGTGTGAAGCCCTCCGGAGCAGGCGTCAGGACTGATGCGCTGCAGAGCGGCGCCCCGGGCGACGGGTGCCGACTGATGACCGCCCGGCGTCGGCAGCCTGTCGCCGCGGCGGGCGGGCGGACGTGTTCATCTGACCCGGCGACGTACCAGCTGACCCAGGGTCGGGTCGGGCTCGTTTCGGCCAGAGGCGACCGTGTGACCGGTCCCGCTGCCGTGGCCGGGCCTGTCAGCCCGCGCCGTCGCTCGCCGCTACCGGCTCGCAGCCGACAAAGCCCTAGATCCGCTATCACAACTTGTTTGCTGACCGCCTGACGCGCAGGCGGGCGGCCGCCAACCGATGCATGCTTGCGCTGTTCCGATGCTGCAAGATAGCCGGATCAGCAGGCTGCGAATTCGCACGATTCGCCAGAACGGGCGTCGTCGGCCGGTGTTGCAGCTCGTATTTTTCGCGATGAGTGAGGGATTCACGAGCGTTGTTGGATGGCGCTGATTCTGTTGCTGATTTATTTATGTGCTGGTTGTGCCGCACCCAGTAACTCTTTTTTACATCCCCCCTGAGACCCCGCGCTCTCCGACATGGCGGCTAATATGGAGCTCAGCAGATTTTATTGGTGTGAAACGGAGGATGTCAAACTGCCAAATCAGCATGGCTTGGGACTTTAATCCGCCATACGTCAGATAAGCCGGCTTTATATCGCGCACGGCCGGAATCTCGGTAGTGTCCGATTAGCGAGTGACACCTGTGTTGGGCGCGCGGTGTCCGTTTAGCGAGTGACTGGCGCGGGCCCGACGTCGGATATTCTGCTCGCCAGTCTCCGACCCGTGGCGTGCCGGCCCAGCCCAATAAATCAGGCCCCGTATGGCCGTGTGAAATGCGGGCTAATTGGTTTCAGCCAAGTCGGTAGCCGCCGCCAGACTGATGACATTATTAATCGTGATGTGAGCTCGGCACGTGTATGCAGCGGCGGTCACTGCTGGCTGGTCTGTGCTGTGGTCTGCCGTGCTGCCGACCGCAGCTGACACTGCTCGCAGGATGCGTCACAAAGCGGACTGGGCTTCCGACCGGAAATCCGCGCGGAGGCCACCGCAGGAAAATACCGCGTCTTCACTAACGAGCAATTGACATCGCCAGAGATCCTCGTCGGTTTAGGTGGCTTTGTGATCAGAAGAGACGACACGGGTCACTGAGTTCGATTCTTCTTTCTCTAATTCCTTGTTATATGTGTCCTTGAAATCACTCAAGTACAGCCCGTCATGGCATTGGGCCATTTTCACCGGCAGTCACTTGTGTTTGACTCAAGTTAGTGAAAGATTGCTCAAAGCTGATGTTACGTCACCTTTGTTTGTCTGGCGTTTCCTCCCGCGGCCAAAGCTGGGCTCGGTGCCAAGTTTCTGCACCGCCTGCTTCCCCGAGCTTGATTGGTTGAAAGATCGCGAGTCGCCGCGGCGACCGGAAGCTTTCCCGCAACGCTGACTCCCGCGCCCGGTCCTGTCCTATTTCAGGACGGAGCGATGCGCCGTGCGAAAGCGCTCCTGGGGCGGGGGAATTTAATTGAACGGAGCAGATGTAGATCAACAGCTGCGGAGGTGCACGAGCCGGTAACAAGCGTCGCTGTTTGTTCAGCTGGAGCATCCGCCTGTGCAGACGGGCCGACCGCGCCTCAAGAGCGGCATGAGAGAGCGGGGCGGGGCGCGTCGGCAGAACGGGGAAGGGGGGGGGGGGCGTCCGGCGTCTGGGAACGACTTCGTCACGGAGGCGGGCTGGTGGGGTTGGGGGGGGGGGGGGTGCTCGAGCGGGACGGACACGGGCAAGTGCGGCTGCCAGTGGGGGGGGGGGGGGGGGGGCGGGGATCTGGAGCGCGAGCGAATCGGACCGAGTCGTGTTCCGCTTACAAATGACGTTGTGCCAGCTAAAGTGATGAGCCGATGCTTCGACTGATCGCCACGCTGACGACGCACGTAACGGCCAAACTTGGAACCCATCTGACCAAGTCGAGGCGATTTGTTTTCGGGCGTCTGTGAGCTGCTGGCTGGCCGCGACCGCGTGACCCAGTTGTGCGACAGGGTCGCAGGGTGAACTGATGGGAGCCAGCGGCCGCCGTGTCGGCCTGCTGGCCGTCGGTCACCGCCGCGCCACGCCGTCACTGACACCGCCCCGCTTCCGTTGCAGCCGGTCGTCGGCGACTGACCATGAAGGAGGGCGCGCCGGCCGAGCCTAGGTCAGCCCCGAGGTCAGCGGCGGGCGGCGGCGCGGCCGCCGCGCCCGTCACCAACTTCGAGTACGACGACAACGAGTGGGACGTCGGCATCGGCGACCTCATCATCGACCTGGACGCTGACATCGAGAAGAACAACGACGGCGGAGGCGCCAGCCCGGGCGCGACGGCCGACGCGGCGGGCATGGGTCTCAAGCCGCCGCACGCCGGCGCCGGCGACAAGGGGCTCAAGATGAAGATCAAGCGGCGTTCGGAGGCCAAGCACGAGATCGTGCACTCGGACAGCGGCGCCAAGGCGGCGGCCGGCGAGGACGGCCGCGCGCCGAGGCCGGCCGCCCGGCGCGGTGGCGCGCATAAGAAAGAGCGGCGCGAGAGAGACGTGGTGAAGGTGGAGGGCGCACCAGCGGCGGCGGTGGCGGGCTCGCCGGAGCCGCCTGTCGACGCCGACTCGCAGCCGCTGGCCAAGCGGCAGAAGACGGAGACGCCGGTGCCGGTGAGTACCGCGCCGTGGTTTGGCACGCCCGCCTCTGCGCCCGTAACAGCCGCGTGTTTGTTTACTCACACGTCTCCGGCCTGTCGCTCGTTCGCATCCTGATGAGCGATCAGACAGCCCGGGGCTGTTCCGATTTCTATCAGCGTGTGCTTTATCTTGGTCTCACTTCGTGCCTGGCTAATTCGGCCGTTTATTTCGGCGCGCCCGCCGCACGCGTGCTCCGGCCGCACGCGTGCGGCGCCGCCGCGCACCAGCTGCCGCGCGTGACGTCGCGCGCTGCGGACGGCGCGCCGGCGCGCCGGCGGCGTCCGCGCGCCAGCCGTCGGTGCTGTCACGCCCGCGCCCCGTCAACGGAGATCGAGCAGGTGCCGGCGTTTGGGGCGCGGCGACGGCGGCGGAGTCGGAGCCGAAGCCGGAGCCGGAGCCGGAGGCGGCGCTGTCACGCGCGGGTCAGCGGGCGCCGTTTTAGCTGCAGTCTTGATCGGGACGCGCTCCCGTTCGCCAGCTGATTCAGGTGGTGTTATGAGACTCATGGACGCGGGGACCTCGAGTATGATGTCAAACACTGCCGAGGTGTCTTTTTTCCTTCACGTTGTCCGACTAGACGACACCCTATCTTTTCAACGCGTGGCAGTTCCGTTTTCGCTCCAGCATATGCACACTCTATTATCTGCATTTCGTCGCACAAGCCGAGTCCTCGCGATATCTTGCTTCGCGCCGCGGAATTGACGGGTCCGGTCCCACAAGTGCTGGGCACCAGTGCCGGCGGCCCCATCTCCCCAGACTATCGGCGCGGCCACTGGACCTTAATTGGCGCACTGGCACCGCGCGCCGCACGCTATTTGGTAACGACCGAATCATGGCACGCCGGTCCAAATTACGGTGCTTGCTTATTGGTTTTCGTTTGTAATTGCGGGCGGGCGCAGCGACCGAGCACGTGCCGCGCTCCCCACGCCGCCGGGCGGTCGAGCGACGGCTACTGGACCGGGCGTGTGCTCGACCACACGCTTCCGCAGACAGAGATTGGTGCGTGAAGTGACGGCCGCGCCGGCGTCGCTCGCTGCCGAGCCAGCGGCCCGGTCCGTCCGGCTCCGGTGCCGCTCCTGGTTTCGGCTGCGGCTCCGGCCCGGGCTTCGGTGTCGGCTTCGGCTTTGTCTCCGAGGCCCGTCCTGGCTGCGGGGCTCGGATTGTTTTGAGAGCGGCGCTGGAATGCTAAGCGCGCCCTGCTGGAAGGCAGCTCTAATGGACGCGCGGCGTGCCAGGTCTGCCTTTCGTCCTGCCCCGCTTTTTATGGTGGCTGTCGGAGCCAGCGCCCGCCCTCTTTATCTCGCTGTTTGTGTCCTCGCTTCGTTTTATTCCTTTTGCTGGCGCTTGCCTGTCTCGTTGTGGCTCCCTCCCGATTACTTTTCCGTGCAAGTCAGCGCCATTTTGTTGTTTCTGTTGTTTCCCATTCTATTTATCTTGCTCTCTCCTTCACTCCTTCGCATTTTCTCGCCCGTGCGTAATGCTTTCCCAATCTCTCCTGCCTTGGTCTTTTTCCTATCTCTCACTTCTTCATTTTTTGTGTTTGTTTCTCACACTAGCTCTCCCTGTCCCATTCTCTTTCTCTCCCGCGCATCCTCTACCTGTCTTTCTATTCTCGCCTTCTTATTGAGGTGTTGGCTTGCGGTGTGGTCTCCTGTGTTGCCCCTCGATTCTGATTTCAGTGCCACGGAAACTGCTCGGATTCATGCAGCTGGTTAACACTTGCTTCGGAAAAAGAGAGCATTGCGTTGGTTTACAAAACTAAGGATGAGAAAAAATACCGCCAGGCATCGCTAAATCTTGATTGGAGTCAACGGTATCCCATGCATTTCATTTCATAAGAGAGTCTTTCCACAGCCTTTCATCACGCGTGTGAAGCATTGCATTCGTGGTCCAGAGAAGGCGATACGATTGGAGACGGTGCGAGCGGACGAGGAAGTCGCCGGGCCGGCGTCCGCCCCGGCGGCGGGTGGCACCCCAACGCCCCAGGGCCCGGCAGCCTGACCCTGCCTCCTGACCTCGACCCCGTTACCGGGGCAGCGCCGTCGGCCGACCCGACCCGGCCGGCGGCGGCCGCGTCGGCGCCGTTTTTGTCCGACTTTCACCGGCGGCCGGCGGGCGGGTGCCCGGGGCTCGCCCGCCGGCGGCACGGCAGAGACGACCGTGTCCGACGGCCCGGCATCGGGCAACGCTGCCGGCCGGGGAACGACGGGCAGACAGACACCCCGCACGGCGAGCCGCCGCCGGCCGGGGAACGACGGGCAGACAGACACCCCGCACGGCGAGCTGCCGCCGGCCGGGGAACGACGTGCAGACAGACACCCCGCACGGCGAGCCGCCGCCGGCCGGGGAACGACGGGCAGACAGACACCCCGCATGGCGAGCCGCCGCCGGCCGGGGAACGACGGGCAGACAGACACTCCGCACGGCGAGCCGCCGCCGGCCGGGGAACGACGGGCAGACAGACACCCCGCACGGCGAGCCGCCGCCGGCCGGGGAACGACGGGCAGACAGACACTCCGCACGGCGAGCCGCCGCCGGCAGACAAGATGGCGGCGCGGCGGTGGGTGCCTCGCGGGCTCGACATGCAGGAGGAAGGAAACTTCTCAGCGGCTCGTCCACTGTTGGGAAGGCCCAAATGAATCTCTCAGCTCAGCACCCGGATGAGCATCGGACTTGGTTGGCCGAGCTCAAGTGAACGCGAGTCACATTCTGGATAAATTGAGAACCAAATGGTCCGGTTTTCACATGCATTAGCCGGTAATCAAGCGCAAAGCTCGTTCTCAGGCCACTAGTGGCTAATGGCTTGGGAAATGGCCTTAACCGGCGGTATAAAACCGCCGCGTTTGGCAACGATAAACCATTCCCACGACAACCTTCCGGTCTGCCTCGGGATGCGGGTGGCAATGCGGACAAAGGTGAAAGTTGAAATTGTCAGAAAGTTGGTTGTTAATCAGGAAAGGTGGTGGAAAAGTTGGCACGGTAGAGCTGGCTGGCGAGCGTCTACCGAAAGGAAATGCTGACGTAATGTAAGCTTTATGAAAAGTTTCCATGACCGCGACGCCACCGGCCATTCTGGTCCTGCTGAACTATTTACCCTCGCCTCGGAGCCATTTAATTTAGCACACGGTGGTGCGGCCCAGGCGCAGACGTCGCCCGGCTGTCACGCGCAGTCGCCACGCCAGCGGCGAAGCCAGGCGACCTGAGGGCGACGGCGACGCGCCCGGCACACACGCCGACACCGGTGCCAGTGCCCCCGTTGCTGTGATCGGGGCACGGGCCGCGCTCCCGGCCGCTCCGCACGGCTCGCTCGACGATCCTCGCTCGGTTCGACGGCCTGTGTCACCGCCCGCCGACCGTACGCTCCACATCATCGTCGGCCTCGACGCGCTGCGCCGCTGGTCGGTCGCCGCGCCGGGCTGCGGCCCGGAAGCGGCCGCTCCCACGGCGGCGGGCGGTGGCCGCTGGGACCGCGCCGACCGGCAGTTCAGCCGCGCTCAGCGATTCAGCCGCGCTCAGCGATTCAGCCCGCTCAGCGATTCAGCCCCGCTCAGCGATTCAGCCGCGCTCAACGATTCATCCGCGCTCAGCGATTCAGCCGCGCCCAGCGATTCAGCCTCGCTTAGCGATCCAGCCCCGATCAGCGATCCAGTCCCGCTCGTCGATCCAGTCCCGCTCAGCGATCCCGCCCGCTCAGCGGTGCTGGACGGATGACGCTTTCCGGCATCACCAAATGGAGAGGCGCGCTCGAGAGTCTCGGCGGCGGCGCGTGATCGATCAGAACGGCGCATCTGACGCCGCCGCGCCGTGTTGGCCGCGACGCGGCGCGGCCGGAAGGTCAGAGGCCGCGGATGCCGTGGCGCGCCTCAGGCGGCGCGAGGCGGCCGGTGCCGCCCTCCTAAATGCACCCACCGTTAGCGGCGATAATCACCGCCGCCGAGGGGCTTCCGGTGGCGCCGCAAAACGTTTGTGTGCGTGGGTGTGTGCGAAAAGCGTGTGCGTAGCGGCGTGCAAATGACAGGGTGACGGATGAGAAGTGGTTCGTCCCGTGGCCGCGCCAAGGTGAAAAGCAGGGGCCGTGCACCTGCGCATGGAGTTGATGCGAGCCACTGGGAATGTCGGATTGCGTGACGTTGTTGTGAGCGGCGTGGCTTGCCTGACATTCCCGCATTCGCCGACGGCATGGCTATAGCGGCCCTTGTTACGTCATGGGCGCCTTCTACAGGCAGAGTTATTCAACCAGTCACCGAGTCCAACAATGCTGATGAGTTATTGCCTTGCAGGTCTTTGCCATCCATATCCACACGTGTTCCGTGCTTAGCTATTTGTTTGCTGTCATGTTTGCTTGTGGTTTTGAACTGGCGACTGTGTTGGCCCTCGTCACGTGCCGGTGTTTGCGTTTGTGGCCTTTGTGTGTGCCGCACCAGCGCCACTTGCGCCGTATTAGCATCTCGGGACCGCTGCCAGTGATCATGGCAGCGGAGCAGCCGTGGGAATCTGGGGCAGGGCCCTGACCAGCAAGCGTTTCTGGCGCGGCGCCGTGGGAATCCGCAGCAGGGCTCTGATTGAAGCGGCATTCTTCCCGCCGTGGGAATCCGCAGCAGGGTTGTGTCACGGACGGCATTCCGTGGCGCGGCGCCAGGGTAGATCGGCGGGCAGGGGCCTGTTCAGACCGGCGTACTCTGCGGCTGTCCAGCTGTCGAACCGGACGCAACAACACGGCGGATTGTCGCTGCGAGGGTAGGCGTGACGTTAGGGGAGGGGAGGCGGGGGGGGGGGGGGGGAGGGGAGCAGAGGGGGAGGGCAATTGATCCGCATTTTCCGGCGCGTGGCGTGTCGCAAAGGGTCGCGCTCCTTCCTGGAGAGGAACCGTGCTGGGGACGAGGGCGCAGGGTGGCGCGAGCGTCCGTGCGAGGCTGTGCGCGTGCATTGGGCCGCAGGTGGTCAGAGAAGCCCGGGCGCCCGCCACCGACCAGCGGTCGTTCGGAGCCGTCGAAAAACAGCAGCCAGTCACGCTACGCGAACGCGGACTGCCGGCCAAATCAATACCGGTTAGGGTGCGAAGTCCCAACGGTCCCGTATCGATGGTGTTTCACGGTTTCGCCCGAGCTCGTGGGTGTTCACTCAGGACGGGCAAGGCTGCCGCCTGAAAATGAAGCGATTCCGGGTAGTGAGGTCAACCAGTTGTTCCCAAGATTAAGTGAACCGTCCCAGCGGACGGTGCGCTTAATTACGTTTCCAGGGAAGGCACGGATTCGGGCCCCAGCCAGCCAGCAGCCAATAACGTTGCCCGTCCTGTCTGGGTTCAGTGGGAGACAACTGTCAGCTCCCTGTCATTTTCAGTCAGTTGCCAGGGAGTGAAACGCTTAATCTTCGGTCACGTTTGAAAAGGCACGAGTGCAAACATCTCGGGCGAAATACCTGAGCTGTTTCGCAGGCTACCTTCAGCATTTGGCTTGGCGAAAGCCTCGGCAGCGCTCGTCCGGTGGCGGCAGCCCGGCACGGCACCCCTCCGGTCCCACCCCTCGGCCATCCGCAAGCCGGCGGTGAATTATGCAGCAGGCGTTTTTTACTGCTGGCGAGCGCTCCCCGCTCGACGAGCCGTGGCGGCACAGTGGCGCCGCCCTGGCGGCCGCCGTCCGCTAATTGCTGTCATCGCAGTGTCGGCGGCGGTTAGCGCCACTAAATTCCAGCGCCGATCTAGCCGCCCGCCCGGGGCTGTTTACACGCGATGACATCACGGGCACGTGTCAGCAGGGCGGTGGGCACGTTGACCTGTATCGTGTGGCGGTTCAGTGCACGCGGCGCTGGCCTGCTTGTTGGTGCAAGGTGGACGGTGACGTTTATGGCGCCAGTGTGCAGACTGCTGTCGTTCAATCGGGGGTTTATATTTAGCAACGTATCACAGGCTCACAACTTTTCACACTGCTGGTTGTTTGGGGCTCGGTTCGATTGTTCGGCGACGGACATGCGATTCGTGACGACACGCAGCCTTTACGGCTATCGCCTGAGCCGCCGCCGTCTCCATGGCTGGACGGCTGGAGACAATGGCGCCTGGCCTTGCGGTGGCAGCTATTTCTTATGCTGCCCGTGCGCCGAGTCAGGTGCCCCCGGGCTGGCTGTCGGCCGTCACATGAACCACCCCGGCCGCTCAGATGGACGCAGGATTGGTGCCGTTGGGCGCTCTCTGGCCACATCCGCTCTTGACGGCGCCTCCCATTTTTCTCGTCTTTGATGCGGTGCGATTTCACCACATCATTTCTCCCCGAGACGGGCCGACGGCCGACGGAGCAAACGAGCGCATGTCTCTCTCCCGTGCTGCTGTCTCTTGGCTCCAGCTGACCGCTGCAGACTCCCTGGCTGCGGTCCTCTCGGCCGGCCTCATATCGGTACGAACGGAGGCCGGCGCCGCCAGACTGGCGCACGAAATGAGCCCGTGCCCCTGATAAAGGAGGGCCCTGCCCTCGCTTATGAAGCGGAACTTAATTATTGGTATTAGGGGGACGCCGGACGCTATTGACGGGTATTGACAGGGTGGGAGCGTGTGTCGCGCGGGCGTCGCCCCCCCCCTCCCGCGCCCCCTTCCCCCGCTAATGCCTGCCATCGCTATTAGCCGCCTAATGAAATGCGGTGAATGCGCGCGCAGCGCGGCGTGCGTCGGCCTGACGTGATCAGGCTGCCTGACCTTACCTGACGTGATCAGTGCAGGACCGGGGGCGGGATCGCGACCCGACCCCGGCCACCGGCCTCCAGATTGCGTGGTCTGTCCCGAACCCCTGGCCTGCGCGCGGGGTGAAGCAGACGTCGAGCCGTGGCCCGGCGTCTGCGGCTGTCGCTCGGCGAAGCTGTGTCCTGCAGTGGGCCGGCCGGGGAGGGGAGGGGGCGCCCGCGCCGGTGCCTTCCACCCGCTCATTCATATGCATCAGGCGGCCGTGGGCGATTAAATCGGACACGCGCGCGGCGACGGCTGAGCGCGCCCGCCGCCGCCCCTAACAAGCCGCTTTATCAGCGGCGCTGGACGGCCCGGCGGTCGCGCGTCGCCACGAGGCGCGCTGCCGGGTCTGCAGCTGATGTGAACCGGCTTCATTACCTACGACAATTTACATGCAAGTGAACAAATTTATACGGCTATCCCAAAACGTTAGACAACACTTCCTGGAGCCTCGCGCTGGGCTGATTAGCATGACCCTCCCGCCCAACTCTCTCCATTTGCGGCTGCAGTGCCCAGGCCCTTGCAGCGGGTGCCAGTTTGATATTACGCCTCGCCGCCAGTCCGCCTCGGCCGGATGTCCTTTTAAGCTAATGTTTGGCTTTGACTGGTAGTCGGTAAGCTTTTCCGGCTATCGGACCCTTCAAGAGGCCGCGTCTGTGTTTATGTGCGCGGCGCGGCGCCGCCACCGACCCAGCGAACCTCTCCGTCCTTCCTTGGGGACGCGCCGCGACACCTGTTCGGCCCGAGCGGTCGGCCCCCTTCCCCGGCTGCCAAGAGAGATGACCCCGCCGATACGGCCCGTCACGGTCGACGCCGGCCGCCTGACGGATAGCGCCCGCCGCCCACTCTGACTCGAGTCACGTGACTCACAGAGGGCCGCCGGGCCTCGCTGGGCGGCGCGTGACAGCCGGCGGACAGGGCCGGGCCTCGCTGGGCGGCGCGTGACGGCCGGCGGACAGGGCCGGGCCGGCGGCAGGCGCCAGAAGCCTGTTAAGCCATGGAACACGTTTTCCGGTTTGATTTCGTGGAGGCTGCAGACGCTGAACGATGGACGTCCTTGTCGACGCGCTGTTTGCATTGAGCAGGGTTGCTTATCTACCGGGCTGGGGTGGCAGGCTTTCGTGGAAGAGGAGTGCAGCTGGCCGGACGAGAAGGCAACGGACGCTGTCTGACCTGCTGCTGTTGGCTGGCAGAAGTCAATCGGTTTTCAGTGATGTTGAAATGTTTGGTCTGCTGGCGTGGTGCTGTGGAATCGCCAGTTTGAATGTGATGCAAGGGACATTGGAATCCCGAATGCAATACGCAAAGTAGCTTGTGTCGCAGTTGCCACAGTTCCCAGTCTGAAAAGAATCCGTTCACTCTCAGCTCGATCTCATTCACAGATGGGACATTCTCTATTTGTGAGTGAATGGCTGTGAATGCTCTTCATTCATTCAGCGTCGCATTTAAGCGCAAGGCAAAATGAATCATGAATATTCGCTTCGCTCTGCTGCTCTTTCTTTTCCGCTCGAACGGCTGTCTTGAGACATGCAGATCAGCGATATGAGTGCTTAACTTCTCGAAAATTGCTCCTTGCCCAACATCATTAGCCTGTCCAAATGTCAGCTCCGCTAACTTTCCCCTCCTGAACCGTGAGCTGGTCGCTAGGATGATGGATTAGCTACGCTACCATAACGACCGGCGACACCGGGCTGCCGTCATCGGGAGACTCACTCTTCTCTCGCTAGATGGCAGCAGCGGACGGCGTCGGCCTGATCGGCCGGTCGGCCGGTGCAAGCTTTCCCCTTCGTGACTGAAATGCGATCGACGAGGGGGAGGAGGGGGGGGGGGGCTGGCGTCGCCGCGGTCGCGCTGCTGCCCCCCTCCCCGCGGACGACGCGGTGAACGGGGCTCGTTAACGAACCGCGGGCCGCGCGCGGTGGCCGTGTCGGCGGACGCCGCCGGACTCGCGGGATTACGGCGCATTAGGAGGCTCTCAGTGGCCGCGCGGCGGCGATGGGCCCAGGAGACACTTGCTCCGGAGCTCCAGCCGCTTAATCTGCCGTCGCGGCGAGTAGCGGGCCGACGTCAGCGCAGTTGTTACGGTCACGGGCTGGAACGCACGGGTCTGAGCGAGGAGCTATGGTAGCAAGGGTCCGGTCCGCTGAGAAAGGATCGTTGGTACCGAGGGTCCGGTCCGCCGAGAAAGGAGCTTTGGTGCCGAGGATCTGGTCTACTGAGAAAGTTCTCCGTGCTTCGCGATGCCGGACTCAGGCTCTTTCAAACTGCTCGTCGTTTTGCGTCAGCCGTGAGGCATTTGCGCTGGTTGGTTATGAAAAAGTTGCAAAAATGTTAGAATAAAGCTAAGTTTGAGATAATGTAGCGTGGCTTTGCTCATGGTCAAATGATAAGGTAGCTACATTATGAATCCAAGGACGCAATTGACTGCGGTAGAAAAAACGCGCAGAACGCCTAACGAAAGCTCTGGAACAGGGATGCACAGGAGGACTAAACGCTGCTCTACACCTCCTCTCACGTCATCTTGCGCGGGCCAGCTCATCAGTGCTCGTATCACTCAGGGACAACCAGACGGCTGACCTGACCTGATCTTATCCGACGTTACCCGCGACCTGGCCCGACCTGACCTGTATGCCTGTCTGTGTGTTGCAGGGCGTGTCGGACGTCAGCGTCGGCACGGACGGCCACGTGAGCCAAGGCACGCTGGTCGAGCCCGACTGCCTGGGGCCCTGCGAACCGGGCACCACAGTCAGCCTACAGGGGATCGTCTGGCAGGAGACCCAGGGCGGTGAGTGTGCCGCCTGTGCTGGCCGCGCGCCGCCGGCAGTGAGCGATCACGCGTCGGCTGCTGGAGATGGGAGACGCCTACGCGTGACGGCTATCGCGAGGGAGAAAAAGCCGGCCAAAGACAAGAACGCGTCGCCGACACAGGTTGGGCACGTGTTGATGCCCGCTCGTGGTGCTGGACGGAACAAAGGGACGCAGGAGGCGTTACGGCCCAGCTGTCGCGCGGCGGTGCCTCAGTTCACTTCCAAATATAGACCACGAGGTGATAAGAACACGGCGGAAAAAGGCCGTCCCGTCCGGTGTGACCCAGCGCGCTGGCCGGCGAGCTGCCCCTCTTAACCCAATGCTCGACCTCCCGCCGCGCGTCGCTGACCCCGCCGGAGGCTGCTGTGAACTCTGACCTCTGCTCCGTGGGCGGGAGGGTCGACCTCGGTTGGCGGGGGTGGCTCAACGCGTGGGGCCCGCGCCACCATTTCCCCGTGTTAAAATTGATTAGTGTTATTAGATTACGGCGGTTAGAACGCCCCGGGGTAATCGATGTGAGAGTGAAGTGGGCTCGAGCCAAGCTGCGTCTTTAATGCTGACTATTGACGCTGGTATTGATGTTTTAATGACTTCCAATAGCCCATAGAGAGCAGCCCATAATTTTATTATCCGACGCCATGATTTAAATCCAGACATTGGGCGGCACACGCTAACAGCTGTTACCCCGCGCGTAGTCAGCAGATTGTACCGGCTACTGCACGAAACCTAGCACTTTCCTTTAAGGCCAGACCGCTTCAGAGTTGTCTGGAAGGCCCCTTCCGCAAGATGGGCGTGTGGCAGAGTAGTTCCAAAATATATTACAGTAGAGGCAGTATTTTCACGTGACACGGAAAAGCACAGCCCACCACCTCGTCTAACTGCGTT
>NW_023596746.1:29780059-29867559 GCF_011947565.3 Pollicipes pollicipes | reverse complement strand
CCGCCGGCGAGCGGCTAGGAAATGGCCGCCGAGGGCGACTCGGGCCGTAGCTCGGCGCCGCCGCCGGCGGGTGCACTGCCCCGCGCGGCGCACACCGGCGCGCCGCAGCCGCCGCCGGCGCACTCGGCGCCGCCCAAGCCGGGCTCGGCGCCGCCCAAGCCGGGCCCGGCGCCGGCGCACCGACCGGCGGCGGGCGCGCCGCGCGAGCCGCCGCGTCGCCAGAGCTCGCCCTCGCAGGCCAAGCGGCCGGCGCCGCCGGCGCCGCCGCCAACCAAGGAGGCCAAGCCGCGCCTGCTGGAGACGGCACGTTCGCCGGCGGCGCTCGGCTACCCGCCGTTCGGGCTGGCTGGCTTGCCGTACAACCCGCTGCTGGTGGGCGGCGCGCTGCACCACGCTCGCTTCCCGGCGCCACCGGCGGCGCCGGAGGACCTGAGCCGACCTGGCCTGGCGCCACGGCCCGGCGAAATGGTCGGACACCGCCCCGGGCCCTTCTTCTCGCCGCCACACAAGATCCTCGAGCTGCAGGAGCGCGCCCGCAAGACGCCCACCTCGTCCTCGCCGTCTGCGGCGGCGTCGGTGTCGGCGGCGGCGGTGGCAGCAGCGGCGGCGGCGGCGTCCTCCGGCGGGAGCCCGCACCGGAAGCCGGCCAGCCCGCTGACTGTTTCGGCTCCCAGAGGGCAGCCGCCGGCCCCGCTCGGCTTCCCGCCTGCCGTTGGCTTCAACCCGTACGCAGGTGGGTAATCCACGCCGGCCGAAGCGGCAGGTGAAGTGAACACAAATAATGAGTTTATTTGCTAAGAAAATCCCGACGTTCTGCAAGAGCTTGTGCAGCCAGATGTGTACAACGTGGCTCGGTCATTTCAGGTTGTACCTTAATTGTCAAGCTGTGAGGTGTCAATATGTTATAAGTGGCATGGTCTATGTAAAGTATGTTTATTGTAGGACGATTCTATGTTTACTCTGTCGCTCCGTGCGAAACATTTCCGGGCTTACAATGCCGTTTCTTTGTGGTGAGTCTCAGTGGCGCCTACCCGCACCCGTGCTGATCATGCTCGTGTATGTCGTTACAGGCGTACCAGCCACCGGGCACACCCCGAGCTTCTCCTCCATCCAGTAGAAGCCGGCGCCAGCAGCCGGCCCTCTGGACCCAGCTGTGATAACGTGTGCGTCTGGTCAGACCTCCGTCACTGTCGCCGGTCGGCCGCGTCGTGACGTCATCCGGCGCCGAACGCCCACCCGCCCGTGTGCCCCCTCACATTTCACATATCCCTGAATGGCCAGCGTGTACAAACGGCCGCCCCGCGCCGCCGCCGCTGTTGTGGCGTGAGCGCTCTCGTTTGTTTGCTCCGGCGATGTGCGGCAGTATTGGCGCACGTCGGCGCCTGGCCGGGTTTTATCTGTTTGCGTTTAGAGGTGTCTATTTAGACTGGCTGTGTTCTGCATCAGCTGCGGGAGTATTCCAAGATGGCGGAGTCTCTGTACCCTGTGTCTTCGTGCTTTCGTCTTTAGAAAGGCTGTTGACAGGCTTGTTGATGGGTCTGCAGGGATGTGCATTAACCAACAGACAAATGTATAGGACGTTTTCCAGTTGTGTAGGATGTTTTCCAGTGGTGCAGTGTTTTTGAGATGAACGTATATTCAAAGAGTGGCAATTATGGAACATCAATAAAAATGGCTTGAAATAATGCTGTGCTGGTATTTTCTTTGCACTGTGGTGCTGGAGTGTAGTGACGCAAATAATGAACTGAAATTTTGAGCGATGAGAAAATTCAGTTTGCTAGCGGCTGCGTCTGGTCTGTCCTGTCTCCAGGACATTTCAGTCACCTAACCTGCAAGCTTTTAGCTGGACAGAGCAGCCGATGGGTCACGCGGTTTCATCCGCAGTCTCCAGTTACCATCAATATTCTGCGATTGACTTTGTAATGCGCTTTGTTATCTGTTGGCTGAAACATTTGAGATTTATCTGACAAGTTGTTGACATTTCTGCGTGGCTTTTGGTGCGGACTTACCAGATCCTATCCATGGCCCTTAAACTGCTGTGCATTCTATACTACTGTAGATGGGATGGAACTGACTCAATCCAAATAGATTCGGGGATCGACACTTTTTCTTCGACCACGTTAACGACTGGTAAAAAACGTCCCGTCTTGTCTTTCGTTGGACGGCGGTAGTCTGAACTACCGCCAAACATGGATACAATTTAGAAAAGTCGGTGTGGGAAAAATGCGAGAGCTCATTACTAAAGCTACCACTTTCAGGCTTACTTCAATTTACATACGTTGTTAGGTGCATGTGCGTGGCACATCACTCACAAAAATAAGACAGAAGTCGAGGTATTGGCGAGTTCACTTCTGCTATTGTCGCGATAAAGGCATGTTGCCGCAATATCAACGCGTCCATGTCTTCATTCCCTGGTCTTTCTCCGGGAAATAAGGCTATGACTACTGGGTTCGATGCTATGACTGCCGTCTGTCTATTGTTCATTTATCCCCGAATGTAACCGATTTAACCTCGAGGTTCTCGAGGCTGGCGCCAGGGGTGGGGGGAGCGGAAGGGCTCTACAAGCTCAGTTCAGAGCTACACCTCTGACGTCATGCTTCCCGAAACATATTGCCTGGCTGGAGTGGTTTAAGCACGATGCGATCTGCGTTTAAAACGAGTCGTCTGAGCGCCTACTCTTTAAAGTTGCCAGTTCCAGCATTAATTACCGTGGAGCACTGTCAGTGAAGCCAGATACTTAATCCTATCGAAATGCATGTTCTTGGCTCAGGGATTCCATGCTGCAGTACACACAATGAATCGGAGTTTTGTGCAATAATGTGCATGTGGTATAGCACACCATCTATCAAGCTCTAGTTATGCCATCGACCCCTAGGTGGCAAACAAGCTCAGTTCGCTGATGCGTTCGCGAAATATGGAACTTAATAATTCATAATTTCATGGAGTAATCCTTTAAAGATCAATATTCTATAGCATATTAACAAAAAAATGTGGTGATGCCATGTGGTGCTAGCTGTGTGGTACTATTCAACAATACTCCACGTTTGAGATACTATTACACGGACACTGAGAACAAAATGTAACGAACAACAGAATTAGCTGATAGCACCACCTCACTCGCATGCAAACACGGCGTGGTAAAGACAATTTGGATCATATATTTATACTGTGCTTGCTCTGCACGCATTTTCTAATGTACCTGTCTAACGAGGCTCCGTATTCTTGGGATCAAACGATCAGAAGATTTGTTCTGGGTCATCTTCTGAGCGGCAGGGATGATTCGATGCATAACGGCCGCGAGTGAGCTGTGCAGTGGATGCGGCCAGGGATGGAGCCAACTTGCACGGCGTTGGAAAAGCAAAAGGGCAGACCACTGGGTAAGTTTGCTGGCAAATTAAGCCGCATATCGACAGTCTTGTCAGTGGAACTGGTATGTTAGGGGCACAACCTAGGTTTGGAAGATTTTACCATTTTTCACCATCCCTTTTTATCATCCCCCAAACCTTGCCTTATCATATCTATATGTTGCAGCTATCTTGTCACATCACCCAGTTTGCAAGGTATATAAATAACATCAACAAAATGTTACAGGCAACCTGAACTCTTGTCCTTTATGAGTCGAAGATTGCCCATTTGGGATCAAGTTTTGCTTTCTGTAGCTTCTCTCAAAACATTTCCTTACAAGCTGTGGACAATAAAGACTCCAAGGTAATTTATTGCAACAGCCCAAGAGTCAATGCCAAAATATTTAGAAAATATGTCTCAAGCATGCTCATTTGTTTCCTAATTAATATTTCTTCATTTGTTCCTTGATTTATACCATATTTTATTCAACCTGTAAAACCTTGACAATATTCACTGACCCCTTGTATTTTTAGCAGACTCAAAATGGTTCTTGTTGAATTGAGCAATGCTGTGCAGTAGATTCTGCTTGGGTTTTAGCCTCATGATGGTAATCTGATGGATTCATCTCCAGCTCAAAGATACTGACAATGTCCCTTTCAGTTTTAGTATGCAATGTTGAGGCCATTGGGTTTGGATTCATCTTCATGTTTCAAAAATACTGAGTTATAAGCCTTAGCTTTAGCTTCATAGTTGTCATCTTTAAAGCCATCAGCTTCAGCTTTTTGGCTTCAGCTTCACCACATTATCTTGGCTCTGGTAAAGGCTTCAAAGTCAGAAGCCTGGCTTTGATCCCATGTATGGTGCTTATGTGCTCACGTCATGTCATGTCACTGTCATGGTGCTCATGTCTTAGATTGAGATAAGATAAATATACTGTAAGACACACATTTCATTGTGTTGCTTTTTTAGTAAAAGATCACAGCTAATAAAGTTGCTGGCTGTTAACCTGCAAACGTTACTAGTAGTCATGGATGAGGTGAAAACAGAGCCACTGTCCGCCAAGTGATTGTTCAGTTAGGTATTTGCATAGGTTGTTTACACCACATTGTAACTGGCATACCATTTTTTGTTTGCTTAGTAACATTTGGAAATACCTGCCACACCTGTCTGAGGCAGAATATTCATGTCCAGGATCATGTGTACACCGCATGAAATTGCATATAGCAGTGCAAAATGCTTTGTGTGCTTCTTTCAGCAAATGGTTTAATGAGCTGAATAGCACAATCCTCTGATGATGCCATTCTTGATTTATGCTGTCAAGCTTAATCAAGCATCCACCAGCTTTTTCCTATATCAGTCATCATGTTTATTCATTCTGACTTGGTAGGGATGGATAACAATCTTTGCCCCTTGTTAATTATCTGGTCTCTCTGCCAACAGGCTAAACTGAGGAAGAAGCAGACTGGCACAGCCTTGGCCTTGAAGCACTTTGACCATTTTTACCCAGAGAAGTACGGGCCGCGATGGCGCTCAATACGACTGGCCCTTCTCTGTCAGTCCAAGCCCACAGCCCTGGTGAACCATTATAGCAACGTGGCCGAGACGACTGCCAAGCTGACGGTCAGTACCGGTTTGGCGCCGCGACCAGGCAGATATTGTTGATTTGATGGACATTCGAGGCCATGGGTCCGTCCGTCCAAATTGCTTTATGGTCCGTCCGACCATAAAGCAATTTGATATGAAATCGTTGTTCATGACTGAGTATGTAATGCGTCGTCTCATGAAGTCTTCCTTCCGCAGGGGTTTACACAAATTCCCACGTTTTGCCTCTTCCCAGTTTGTGTTTGTTGTTTTTATAAATACGTTTTAAAGCTGCCATTGCCGCATACCACTCAATGTCCTACTTGCTCCGTGACACGACTGTCCTCATCTAACACGCGGTGGGCGGCAGTCGTGCGGCAGCTTCGACCTGACCGCCGAGTGGCGGGAGCAGATCTCGCGGCGGCAGGGGCGCCTCTCCAGCCTGGCGTCTTCCGCCGACCCCGCGTCGCTCCCCGCCGACGCCGACTCTTCAGACGGCACCGCGGACGAGACGTCGGCGGCCGACCCGGCGGAGGCGCGCGCCCGCGCCGAGGCAGCCGGTCAGCTGCGTCTCGTCCAGCCCACGCAGGAAGAGTCGGCCGCCCTGCACGACTACGTGCCGGCCACGCAACTGCATGGCGACGAGGACTGGCTAGAGGAGGGCGACTACTTTCAGTATGGCCAGGTACGTCAGCGGTGAATCGTTGGTACCGTGTTAAGTGTATGGGGAAGGGGACGCTTCCTTACGATGAACAGCGATGCGTCTTCAGGAGTGGTGTGGCGGGATGGTGCGAGTGCACTACACAACCATGCATCCTCTACATTAATACGATAGTTGTCTTGCTGTTGAGTTGTCGGCCTCGTAAATGTGTGTGCAAGGTAGTAAGTACGCACGAAATGCGAGCTAAAACGATGCGTCATTTTTAGTATGCCGTTAAACAACAGAAAAACGTGGCCATTTCCATCTACAGGTTTTTCCTTAATGTGAATATAATTAATTAATCGAGGCAGTTAACGCTACACCAACTTAATCCGTGTGAACCCAGTGACATCACGTTGTTATCTGTTCTGCACGACTGACGCGGGACCGGTTTGGCGGGGCTGACGTGTGTAATCGGTGTGGCATATGGTGCCTGATGTGTCTTCACTTTATGATATATGAAGGCTGGCAATGTGACGAGTGTTACTCAGATTGAGGGCTGGCATATGTGTGTGATGCTTGAGACTGGTGTATGTGGCCGGCGTGATGGAGGACCTGTGTGTGTGACTGTTGTTGCCGAGGATTGAATTATGTGGTCTGTCTGGCTGAGAACTGACGTGTGTGGCCTGTGTGGCGAAGGACTGAATTATGTGGCTGGTGTGGCCGAGAACTGACGTACGTGGCCTGTGTGGCGAAGGACTGAATTTCGTGACTGGTGTGGCAGAGAACTGACGTGTGTGGCCTGTGTGGCGAAGGCTGACATATGTGGCCGGTGTGGCGGATAACTGAGGTGTGCATCCCATGTGTCGAAGGACTGACATGTGCCACTGATGTTACACAGGAGGACGGCAGCCTCAAGGTGGCGCTGGACAGGGACAGCCCAATCTCCATTCCCGATACCCTGCGCGTGTTCAGTTTTCCGGCGGGGGAGATCTCGCGGTTTCCCTTCCCCAGCACCTCGTCCACGGGGGTGAGAGGTGAGGGCACACCGGCGCGGCTCCCGTCTCAACGCGGTGCAGTCGGCCGCTCGGTGCCGTGGACTGGTGAGGTGGTCAGGTTAAAGGCCTCTGTGTTGGAAGTTAATTTCACCTAAATAGAAGCTGTATACTGCTGTTGTGAATGCCTGATGTCAGCTTTACCCGAGACGCACTGGTATTTGCATGCCTGCAGTTTTTTTGGCTTGTACTTTTGGATATTGTAGATATAAGTATTTGTAGCCTCTCTGACGTGGTTTCTGTGCTTTGGTGAGTCTTTTACGTTTGTCCCTGTTACACAGCTCTCTTTACGTGTTTCTGCAGCTGTGCCCCTCTGCCTGTTGTTTGCTTGTCAACGGCGTCTGTTTTTGTTTGTCTGCCTCCTTTTCTGGTATGCCTGTGTCATTGGTTTCTGGCACCTGCCATTGCACGTGCTTTTGTTTCTTTGTCCATTGCTCGTTGTTTGTTGGTGTGGTCCGTGACCTCGCTCTGAATCTGTTTGTGAGCGACCCGTATTGGCGCGTCCATCCGTGCCTGGCAGTGCGGTGTGTGTCAGGTCAGACTACAACACGCGCCCTGTGACCGTCTGTGACGGTGCGGTGTGTCAGATCAGACCGCTACACCTGCCCTGTGGTCTTATGTTGGTAGCGGTGCGGTGTGTCAGGTCAGACCGCTGCACGTGCCCTGTGGTCTTATGTTGGTAATGGTGCGGTGTGTCAGGTGAGACCGCTGCACGTGCCCTGTGGTCTTATGTTAGTAACGGTGTGGCGTGTCAGGTCAGAGTGCCACACGTGCCCTGTGACCGTCTGTTACGGTGCAGTGTGTCAGGTGAGACTGCAACACGTGCCCTGTGGCCGTCTGTGATGGTACGGTGTGTCAGGTCAGACCGCTACACGTGCCCTGTGGTCGTCCGTTAGTAACGGTACGGTGTGTCAGGTCAGACCGCTACAAGTGCCCTGTGGCCGTGTGTTACGGTGCGGTGTGTAAGGTCAGACCGCTACACGTGCCCTGTGGTTGTCTGTTAGGAACGGTGCGGTGTGTCAGGTCAGACTGCAACACATACCCTGTGGCCGTCTGTTACGGCGCGGTGTGTCAGGTCAGACCACGTTGCTCGCCAGACTACTACCCGCTGGACGGAGCGTCGCTGCTGCCGGTGCTGGCGCTGGACGTGCAGCCCGGGGACGAGGTGCTGGACCTGTGCGCCGCTCCCGGTGGCAAGTCGCTGGCGATCCTGCAGACGCTGTACCCAGGTCAGCTGGCAGGAGTGCAGCTGAGCCGACACGCCAGCACCGCACCCAGGCAGGCTCCCAAGCGTGGCTAGTAACGAGGACAGCTCCCAGGCGGTATTCCCAGGGTGTTTTCCAGACACTGCCGGGATCAAGCCACAGACATATACCCAGGTCATCACAAGACACTGTGGGTCATCACAAGATACCGGGGAGCCGGTCCGCGAACACCGCACCCGGGCAGGGTCCCAAACGTGGCTAGTACCGAGGACAGCTCCCAGGCGGTATTCCCAGTGTGTTTTCCAGACACTGCCCGGGTCATGACCCAGACATGTACCCTGGTCATCACAGGACACTGGGAGACCGGCACCCCCGATCTGCCCAGATCGGCCGCGGAACCACTGAGTCGGGGTTAGCGCCCTGGCACTCCCCAGGTCAACTGTGCCCAGAAACGGTGCAACACGCACCCATGGGTTGTGTTGGGATATTAGCGACAGTCGTTGCGAACGCGCTATGATCCAACAGAGGCGCGAAACGATTGCAGAGTTGGGTAGACCGTGTGAACGAGCATGCTGATGCGCCTCGTTGGTATTTGGTGCACCAGCGACTTATTATTCGTTGGCACCCAGTGATTACCCCATTTTCTTCCGCGTTCGCGGCTACACCTGACGAACTCAGTGTGCAATAGCTATATCGTGCATTGTGTAGCCTATCAGTTTGGAGCAGTGCTGGAAAATGACCTTCTTTATGGACTTGACCTTTCAGCCTGCTCGTGCATGAAATGTTGCATTTTGTCTTTACTCTGGTATTGACAGCTAACACATCTGCTAGTGATGCCATCTATTGCCATAAATATTTAACCTTGGTTTATGCGGCACTTTGCGCCAAAGGTCCTCTCCTCATTGCCACTGAATCCGCTCTTGGCTCTTCACATACATCACACAAACCTGAACGTGATGTGAACAGTTATAATGTAAAATGCCACGCTGACGAGGTGTTTTAATTCAGTCTTGCTCATACCGATCTACATGGCTTTAGCCTCGTGCGGAGGCCACTGGCCGCTAAAGGCATGGACGGAAGAACAAGCTCCGTGAAATAGTAAAAGCTGCAACACAACAAGTATGAATACACGGGCTGCAGTTAATGGATATGTTCCATTCCACTGCCGCATGCCGCATACCACGAAATGTCCCCAGTGACCACTGAGGACAATTCGTTGCAGTGACAGAATGCGGCCGTTTAGCCGGTATTGCCGTTGATTGTGCCGACACGGACTGCCCGTCGCTGTGGGCTGACGTGCGCGTCCGCGGCTTGGCAGCGCTGCTGGTGTGTAACGACACGCAGGGGGGCCGGGTGAAGCGGCTGCAGCAGGTGCTGCTGGACTACCTGCCGGCTGCCGAGCACTGGCCCGGCCAGGTCTCCGTCACCAAGCAGGACGGCCAGCGGCTGGAGGCGCGCGACCGCTACGATAAGGTGAGTTCTCGATGGTGGGGCGCCGCTTTTGGGTGTCGGCTGTGTGGTGAGGTGAGCCTCTCGGTGTGAGGCGCCGCCCCTGGGTGTCGGCTGTTCGGTAAGGTCAGCTCTCGGCATGGAGCACCCCCCCCCCCCTTCAGTGTCAGCGTCAGCTGTACGTCATTGTGAGCTCTCGGTAGTGGAGGGCCGCCCCTGGGTGTCGGCTGTGTGATTAGGTAAGCTCCAGGTAGTGGAGGGCCGCCCCTCGGTGTCGGCTGTGTGATTGGGTAAGCTCCCGGTAGTGGAGGGCCACCCCTGGGTGTCGGCTGTGGGATTAGGTAAGCTCCCGGTAGTGGAGGGCCGCCCCTGGGTGTCGGCTGTGGGATTAGGTAAGCTCCCGGTAGTGGAGGGCCGCCCCTGGGTGTCGGCTGTGTGGTTAGGTAAGCTCCCGGTAGTGGAGGGCCGTCCCTGGGTGTCGGCTGTGTGATTAGGTAAGCTCCCGGTAGTGGAGGGCCGCCCCCGGGTGTCGGCTGTGTGATTAAGTAAGCTCTCGGCAGTGAAGTGCCGCCCTTTATGGACATCCACCTTGACATTTTTTACATATAAGTTGGAATGACATCCAACTGGTAAACATTTTCTGTCGCTTTGGCGCATGGTTTGGATCCAGGGGTGGCTCTGTTGCAGGCTCACACCGAAAAGGCGGTCGATAACGCGACCTTCAGCCAACCTCGCTCGACTACTGATGGCAACAGCTCACTTATATTGGACAGCTGGCGCCGGGCGTGCGCGCCGCAGCTGTCCCGTTTTTTTTTTTGCTCAAACGCGCGCCCGGACAGGTCACAGCCCAGCCTGTGGGGAGGGCGTCCAGAGGGATGTCTCAGATGCCGCCACTCTACGATAGCACCGTGATGGTTGGACGAGGGAAAACCAGAGGGCTGGTGGCGTTACGCTATTAATGCTCATAGATTCAACGCTCCACATCACAACCGTCAATATTTTCGAGTTCGTCGCGTACATGGTGTTATACTAGCGGTTATCTTACAATTGCCTGGAATCACGCAAAATATAGATCACAGGGATTTGTATACATCAATACAAAACTATGCCCCTTCCCAGCTATCGCTCTTCTAAGCCCTGGGTCACAAAACAGCTGGCGGTTTGGGAGGACTCCACACAAACCCGCCACCCGACGGTGTCGGCAGGTGCGACCCGACCGCTGCCTGCGTGCCAGGCCCGTGACCCCCGAGCAGCACGGGCACGCGTGATTTGTCTGTTCAGCGTCGGCACGTGAACCGCAGGCCGGGCGACCGGCGACGGGCGGCTGGACGGCCCGACTCAGATGGCTACACACTCGTCACCGATTAGCGTGGTCACCGATTAGCGTGTCACTTGGCTGCCGCGAGGCCGGGTGCGAGCGGCGGACGTCGAGCACGGCACGCCATGCGGCCGAAGCGCGGATCTGACCGGCGCTGTTCAGACCGCAACGCCGTCCCGGTGTACGATGTGATCGGCTCAGTATTGCATTGTTCAGCGTCGCCCGGCGTGTCTCTGTCTCACACCGCTGGCTGTCTGGTGATGTGGTCTGGGGCGATGCCGGCTCGGGCGCAGCCAGACCGGTCCCAGACCGGGCCAGACGACGCGGCCCGGGGCCCTGTCCGCCCGGGTCTCGTGCTGTCCCCTGCTCAGTCGTCGGGCAGCTGCAGGCTGCGGTCCAGCCGCTCCAGCTCGGTGCTCTGCGCCGCCGCCAGCTCGATCATCTGCGTCACAGCTGCCGTGTCGAGCGAGCGCGGCGCGCCGCCCTCGCCCTCCAACAGCTGGCCCCAGGTCACGTGGCTGCGGTGCCTCTCGGAGCGGCCGTCGCGGCGCGCCCGGCCGCGCCAGCCACGCCGCGGCCTTCCGCCGGGCGGCGAGGTGGGTGGCGTCGGCAGCGCAGTGGACCCGCCCCCCGCCGCCGCGGCCGCCGCGGCCGCCGCGTCCTGCTGGCTCTCCGGTAGCGAGCTGAGTGACATGGACGACTGCGAGGACGTCTCGGGCGTGGGGAAGGCGCTGGCCGGCGCCGTCGCGTTGGCGTCCGCGGCCGCCTTGGCAGCCGGCGCCGACTGAGAGCGCTGGCGCAGGTCGACCGGCGGTTCGGTCTGAGTAAAGGAGGCGCGTCTCGCCCGCGTCAGTCGGCCGTCTCGCAGCTCTACTCTCTCGTCCTGCAGCTCGCGCGGCAGCAGCCGCAGCCGCACGTCCTGCAGCTCCTCGGCCAGGCGCTGGTTCTCTTTCTTTAGGAAGGAGTTCTCGTACTTGAGCTGATTGCACTCCTGCGTCATGCCGGCGTTCTCTGTCTCGAGGTAAATCTTGAACTTGAGGCTCTCGAGCAGCATCTTGTATTGCTGCGGCTGGCTCTCCTGCAGCTTGTTGGTCACCAGCAGCAGGTTCTCCATGTTGACGTCGTTGAGCTGATCCAGGATCTTGCCGATCACCCGCTGGTACTTTGCCATCGTCTCCAGCACTTCCGTGTCCTTCTGGTCGCGAGACTCCTTGAGCGTCAGGAGCTTTGAGCACAACTTGTACGCTGTCTCGTCCTTCTTGGCCAGGATGCCGAACAGGTTTTCGATTTGCTCGCGGAGGCTGGCGTTCTCCTGCTGGATGTGGCCAACCTGCTGCGCATGTGTCGCCTTCTCCACGCGCGCCTGGTTCTCCTGCTTTCCCAGCTGCTCAGCCAGCAGGCCGGCGCGGCTCTGCGCATGCGCCAGCTGCTGCGCCAGCTGACCGATGTGGCGTTCGTAGCTGGCCTTCTGCTGCGCCGCCTCCTCCCGCAGACTCTCAAGGTGCCGCTCCGTGTCGCGCAGCTCGCGTGCCACCAGCGCCTTCTCCGTCTTCATCATGGACACATCGGAGAAGAGCTTGCAGCGCTCCTCGTGCGACTGCGCCAGGTTCGTCTCCAGCTGGGTCAGCGTCTGCCGCATGCTCAGCACGAAGCTGGGCACGTCGATGCGGCCGGCGTCCAGGTGGCCGCGCAGCTCCTGCCGCTGCTTCTCCAGCAGCGCGATATGACCGTCCTTCATGGTCAACTCGCGCTGGGCGTGGCGCAGCCGCCAGCCGAGCGTCTGGCTCTCGGACGTGACGCGCGCCACGTCGCCGCGCAGCTGCGGCACCAGCGTGCGCCGGTAGTGCGCGACCACGTGCGCCTGCTGCGCCACTCGTCGGCGCAGCGCCGCCAGCTGGTCGTCGCGCTGCTCGCGGGCCGGCAGCCAGGGGAACTCGCCGTCTGAAGCGCAGAGCGAGCGGTCAGGGGGAGCTCCACGGAACGGTGGGGGCTTGGCGGGCTGCGATGTAGTGGGATACAGCAGAACGGCTGGCTAGCAGTGATGCTTGAAACGTGATGTTAGGCGTGGTCTTACGGTGGTGATGTTTATCACGTATAATTTATTGTATTATGCTTTGAGGGGTCATTTGTATCATTCGGGTGAACTTGGTTTCTTGCTTGTGCTTTCTGCAATGGCGGCATCGTGGTGGCGTTTAACTTTGAGTGCTATCATGCTGAAATTCGAATGAGTCTAGTCGGAGCTTACCTTAGCGCGCCATCGGGATTGTTCAGTCACGTTATCTAGCAGGGTGGCGTCGGGTGTTTGCTGAGGATTTTGTCCAGATGTTGTACCTGGTCAGTAATTTCGACTGTTTTCTGTGAGCCCCACCGAATGCGGTACGTTTATTTTTCCTTCCTCCCACCACCCACCCACATCCCATGAATTGGGATGTCGTTTCTCCCCACTCTCGATCGGAGTAGTTCTAGCTGTTTTATGCGAGGCAAATCAATGGAATCAAATGAATCTTGGCGAAATAGGCATGCATCGCAAAGTCAAGCAACGCACGTGACTGACGTCCAATCGGAGCTGCGTTTGCGGGGAAGAAAGCAACGTGAATGATTGGGCATTTAATGGTGCTGAATGGCATGCAATACTTTACTTCGTAGCTTATCATTTTGTGTTGTGGCGCGCACACTCCTATATGCTGATGGCGATGGCTCGCATGTGAGGTGTGTAGATGAGTGTCGTGGTCCGCCTCGTCTGCTACTTTTCGCAGACCTCTTCCGCTTTAGCTTGTCTTGTTTTCATGGCGTCTTGATGAGGTACCTGTCGACATATCTGAGACTGGGTGTATTTCAGCAACACTAGTGCGTTGGCTAATGTGTTGCGATGCTGGGAATGGTCCGTCCTATCCTTTTGACGTCACCTGACCTGTAATTCGGCCCTTGCCACCGACCGCAAGCAATCGCAGTCGTGGGCGAATAGCGAGCACCCAAAGACACTCGTACTCACCCCGCCTCGGTCATGGTGAATTGGAGGGCAGGCGCTCCAATCAGCTGAGCCATCGGGACGGTTCCGCTCACCGCCCAACTCGCAGGATTTTCCTGCTCTTCCCCGATATTGCGTTGCATTCGTTCGTGTTGTGTTGCTTCCGTTCGTGTTGTTAAATCACACATTGCAGCAACAGATAAGCGGGTTTGGACGTCCAAAAGTTTCTCTTACATTCACATACAGCTCCGTGCTTGCGGCGTGTTTCTTGTTTTGGGACGTCGCCGTCTTCCCTTCGGCTGGCGGTGTACTGTGGCAGGATGTGGTGTGCTCTAGCTAGAGTTGGGCGCACCTGTCACGCATCATTGAAATTACGCAACAGCGATGCGATCTACGCCGTGCGTCGTTGCGCCGCGCAGCGTGTGTGTTTATGCTAGGTGGAGTGTCTCAGCTAAAAGGCAGTGTTTTCAATCTGTGATGTAACGCAGGAGCGTGCATTGAACTCGCATCGATTCTGCAGGAATCCGCGCTGAGAAATCTTTGGAACCCGTTTCATTTGGCTTCCGGCAATACGATTACGGTGGTATTTAGAGTATAAGCGTATGATCTAAGTTTGCGGCAATTTTGAAAGGGCACATGTATAAAGTCTACCCAACGCCCGCGCCGGAACGTTGGTCCTCCCACCATCGCTAAAGGCTCGTAAATTCCCTCAGGCGCCCATGCCCTCGGTGGGAGAAAATCTTAAGACCGATCTGGTGATATACACGCCCGCATGTGGCCGCCTCGGACGCTGGGATGGCTCGCTCGCGCCTGCCGTCAGCTGCGGACCACCCGTGGGTGGGGCACTGGTGTCAGGCAAGATACCGCCAGCCGCGCACTGGGCCGCGGCCACGGCGGCGGCGGCGGCGGCGGCGGGATGTCACACGACATTGGAGGATACGGAGTACGGATGGCACGGCTCGACGCTAGGTCACCAGCTGTGTGACAGCTGTGAGTCAGACCTACTTCCCATGGTGATGGGTCGTGACCTTGCTGGCTCCCAACTGTCGTTTGCTCATATCGAGCGACCGGTCACGGGCAGGGAGAGCAGTTTGAAAGCGGCAGTGAGCGTCTTAAGGCGCTGCCTTACGTCACATGATGCTATTGGCCTGCAGTAATTTCGACTCAGTATGAGGAGGTGAAGTCCTAACTCACTGTTACGACGTGAGTGCAGGAAAGTGGTCCCTCCCTCCTATGTAGCAGTCGACCCGTCCATGCACCGCATAGACCAGCTGCCAACGGCCGCGTCGCGCTCTATTCGGCACCGGACCATAATGGGACCCGTGAAGGGTCGCTTGTCTCTGGCTCCCCCACGTTAGCGTACCAATCGGAAACAACCCACGCCCCTCCTCCCAAACACCCCATTCCCCAACAGAAGCTATGCGCCACGGCAGCGCGTGGCAGACAGCTTTCCACCGCGGCAGCACGTGGCGGACAGCTCTCCGCCGCAGCAGCACGTGGCAGACAGCTCTCCACGGCGGCAGCACGTGGTGGGCAGCTCTCCACCGCGACAGCACGTGACAGACAGCTCTCCGCCGCGACAGCACGTGGCAGACAGTTCTCCACCGCAGTAGCACGTGGTGGACAGCTCTCCGCCGCGGTAGCACGTGGCGGACAGCTCTCCGCCGCGGCGACGCATGGCAGACAGCTCTCCACCGCGGCAGCACGTGGCAGACAGCTCTCCACCGCGGCAGCACGTGGCAGACAGCTCTCCACCGCGGCAGCACGTGGCAGACAGCTCTCCACCGCGGCAGCACGTGGCAGAAAGCTTTCCGCCGCAGCAGCACGTGGCAGACAGCTCTCCACCGCGGCAGCACGTGGCAGGCAGCTCTCCGCCGCAGCAGCACGTGGCAGGCCGCTCTCCGCCGCGGCAGCACGTGGCAGACAACTCTCCACCGCGGCAGCACGTGGCAGACAGCTCTCCGCCGCGGCAGCACGTGGCAGACGTACGTTGTTTGCGCCTCGGCCAGCCCTTGCGCGAGCTCACCTGGTCCCGTGAGATGGCCGGCCAGCTCCTGCGCCGCCCGGCACCGGTACAGGAACTCGTCGAACCGCGTGGTGTTGCTGGCCCAGCGCAGCGCCGCCGCTGGCAGCGCTCCGGCACCCGGCGGCTCCTGTTCAAAGCTCATGATTCCGTGCACGACCTGGCATGGGTCGCGGCGGCGGTCTGAGTCGGCGACCCGCGGTCGGGCCACGTGCTGCCGCAGGGCTGAGGCAGAAGCTCCCTCAGCGCCGGCAGGGGTGCCGGCTGGTGTCCTCAGAAATGAGTTCAGTCAGACTCCGCGGCGAAGCGTCGCGAGTTCTTCCCGCTCCGAAGTGGTCCAGTGAGGGGCATGCGTGCCATCTAGGCAGCTGCATGGCTTGGTCACAGTCACGGCTTGAGCGCCTGGCTCGGCCCGGCCCACAGTACCGCCGGCCTCCCGCAGTCGGGGCTCAGATCCCCGCGCTGCGAGTGACAGCCGTCTTGATGTTACGCGGTGCCCGTCCCGGCATGGCTCCTCCCCGGATCCGAGTACGGCGCCTCTGCTGAGCGGGACGAGCCTCGCCGGAGCCGAGCGGGGCGCCGCCGGCCGGCCCTGCCGCCACGCCGCCGGTCTGCCACTGCTCCGGCGCCGGCCGACGAGCGGCTGTGCCTGCCCCGCCGCCACAGCTGGTGGCCGCGCCGCCGCCGCCAGCCCGGCCCAGTGACGGCCGACGACCGTCCCGTCCCGTCCCGTCCCGTCCCGTCCCGTCCCGTCCCGTCCCGTCCCGACCCGTTCTGCTGCGGTCCGTCGAACGACTGCGGTTCGTTGTCGGCGTCTGCGGTACGCGTCTCCAGCTGCTCGATGCCGGCGTCTGCGGTGCGCGTCTCCAGTTGCTCGGTGTCGGGCTATTCAGTGTCGGCGTCAGCGGTATGGGTTTCCAGCTGTAAAGTGTCGGCGTCAGCGGTACGCGTCTCCAGCTGGTCGGTATCGGCATCAGCGGTACGCGTCTCCAGCTGTTCAGTATCGGCGTCAGCGGTGTGGGTCTCCAGCCGCTGAGGGTCAGCGGTATAGCTGACGCCGAAGAGCTGCGGAGCGGTACAGCTGCGATTCGCACAGGCGGCGCGTCGCTGTCTGGTGCGGTTTGCTGTCGGAGCTAAGCTGTGTGGGCGTCGGCAGATGCCACCGAAACGGCCACCTGAAGCTGACGCACGCGCTTCTGGTGATCGCATTGGCATTCCACTGCCAGCACTCTTCGAACCCGTGCTACGTTGCTGTTTGCTGTACGGGGTCTCAAAGGAAGGGAGGAGGGGTCAATGACACGGTGAAACACAGCTTTAAAAAGTTGCTTTGACGCATTCCGTTAGATGTATGCGGCAGGTGTGCACGTGCCGTGTTTGTCACGTGCCAGAAGCGTACTAAGAACAAGTGGAGGAGAAGTTGCACTGAGTTGTCATTGAGGGCCCAAATCAAATGTACATGGAACATGGAACATGGAATGTATCACTGGCGTTGGTCACCGAGTACGAAAAGCACCTTCCGAAAACTGTATACATTATCCAAAGAGCAAAAGCTCGCGTGACATGATATTTACCCTTTGTGTGTGTGTGTTTGTGTGTGTGTGTGTGTGTCATTGGGGCTTTACGACGCACTCAGCTGCTAAGGCTATATGGCGTCGCCTGCCTCTCACCCTGCAGGACGAGCGGACACCGCGGGGAATCGAACCCCGTACCTCTGGTTTTCCAGACGCGCAGTGGTTAACGCAGACGCGTTAACCACTTAACTACCGGCACCTCACGATCTTTACCGATATTTCTGAGGTGCGCCACTTTTGCCAGCCATCTGCAGCTGTTCTTTCTGCTGCGCCGCGTCGTGGCCATGGGAGTATGCTGTAGTCTGAACTCGCACGATTATTTTATGTACAGCTTAATATAAGTATTAAATACCTTAAGCCTCTGGTTTTCGGCATTACGAGCTGCCGGTCATATTCTGACATTCAGTCGTGACCATAAGCCAGTTTGAAACGTCGAGCTTTGTATATACAGCAATTGCCTGCTTGATGATTTTCATTTAGGTAGCACCCCTTCGTACGCGTAAGGACGATTATTGTTAATAATATCTCCCAATCAGGGGTGTGGTTTCCTATTCAGCTCGGGGTTCACCAATCCAGTTGGTTTCCTATCCAGTCGGAGGAGTTTCAGCCCCCCCCCCCCCCCCCCGCCGCCACCACAACTTTGGCCCCAGCCCCCACGCTAGGAAAGTGTGCGGCAAAACGGGTAAGAAATCCGTTTGTTGGTCTTTTTGGGAGAAGCCTTTATCATTTTTTAGTCCCAAGTCATTTTGCGAAACTACGCGTCCATTCCCAGCTGATAATTTTATCAGCAATAAGGACTTAATGCAATACGTTACATGGAACCCTGTGTGTTCAGACTTTGCAGAACGCAGCTCCGGCTTTTCCTTTGTTAATGTCTTGCGACTAATGTTGCATGGTCACTGCTCTCGCACGGTCCACTCATGGGCTTGGGCCGCACATTGCCAGCCATTCATCATTCCAGTACGTCTGTTGTTCATTCATGAAACACCTGTCACGCCCCGATTCAAGTCATTGCAGCTTCGCTGTCGCCACAAAAACAACAACGTGTCGCATGGCTCATCGTGGTTACGCTACGCACATTCCTTTCCTTACAATGCTAAGATTGTTCTAGCGTGGCATCCGCGCTCGGAGTCTGGCAGTTGGGCTGTTGATTCATTTTAGAAGACCTTTCGGACCAGTCTTGTACGCGAAACCGACTGGATGGGGGGGGGGGGGGTGGAGAGGGGGGGGGGGGCTCGCCAAGCCCATTCCTTTCGCCATTTTCCAGTGTTTTAGGGAGGTGCGTCAATATGTGTTTGCACTCATGCGATGGAGGGATTCCGGCATTCAGATATCAAAAATGTGAGGAGGCTTTATAGCTGAATCAGCAGCCGAAGAGGTCGAACAAAGTTCGTAGTAGGACCCAGGCTAAGACAGGAGTGAGGAGAAAATATCGGTAATCAGAGGCTAGCTATTTAACTCCCAGTTGGTCCTTGCCCACTCGCTAGCATGGGTGCGAGTGCGTCCTGCCTGATCTCAGAGCCCCTGGCTTGGCCCGGGCGTGTGGCACGCGACTGTCGCGATACCAGCTGGCGGCAATTACAGCGAGTGCACTGCCGCTCCGCCGCCCTCGCCCTCCCGAGCCGGGCGCCCCTGTCTCCAAGCTGCTGGCTCCGTCCGCCCTCAGTTGCCGGGGGTTGCCGACCTCCACCTCCCGCGCTCTGGCTTGGGAAGGCCGCTCGTGATGAGGGGATGTGGTTCAGGTGTTACAAGTATTGTTGTCAGTTTTCTTGTTTGCGTCGACTGCAGGATGAAATGTTTGCGTGAATCATACCCTTCTCACACAAGTGGCGTGTCCCTGCGGCGAATTGTCGAACGGCGCGGGCCTCCTGTCGAGCGGAAACGAAGGGTCGATGAAACCGCAGCAGCTGTGATCTTTGTTGCATTTCAGACAGATGTTTTGCATAATTTTTTCGGCGTTTTCAATGCTGTTTTCAACCGCGTCACTTCGCATCGTTAGTTCTTCGTTGCGTCCTTCTACGGAGGTGGAGTCGCCACCAGCGAGACGCCTCTAGCGTAAGCGAACGAATTATTCGTCACTTCGCGTCTGTCGAACCGTGCATTGCTGCCGAAGTGACACCGGTCGACCCCCTTCCCGTCGCCCTGCACCGAGGTCACCATGTGTTACGTCAGCGAGTAAGCGGCTGCGCTCGCTTCTCTGTTTGGGCTCTCCCATCTCGCGTGTGACCCCTCGCCACTCAGGCCTGCTGCCACCGCGGTGTATCTTTTCATGCCATCCGCGAGTCTTTCCTCGCGCTGGGACCACAGAAGCCGTATGTTTGTATATCGTCTATATGTATTTATTTAGTGTTCATATTTGTCTATCGTCACTCGGCATCTTTTCGTTTTCTTGGAAGGTGGTCTCAGTCGTGCCTTTGCATAAGTTGGGACGTTTTGAGGACGTTAATAACTTAAAACCCATTTACGTTTTTTACATCTTACCAGGCCTGTCTAAGCTTCGTGAATAATCGTATGTAACCGTAATGTAGCCATCTTACCCCCTCGACCCGTAAGATCTCAGCTCACGTTTTCCCCCTATCTTGTGCTGCCTCTCACTCTGGAGGGGGGGGGGAGGTCACCGCATGCCATTTCTGTAGAAGTCGCTAAACTTGGCGCCAGGGTGGCGATCTGGAGCACGCCTGCCCGGGGACGTGGGGTAGAGATGGCGTCTCGCCGCTCCTGGAGGCGCTGGATCGCCGTGACGTGGCTGACCGGGTCACTCGTCGCGGCTGCAGCGGCGTGTTCAGGGCTCAGCGTAAGCCCTGCACCCCTGCGGAGATCTGGTCGCTGTTCACCGCTCGCGCCGCTGTGAAAGGGCCACGCGGTCGGCTGTGACGGGGCTCGGGGCTGCCCGCCTTCCGGCTGGCAGTGGCGCGCCGGTCGTTCTCATCCCACGCGGTGGCGTCCTGGGGCCGCGTACCGCCGGCCATGGCCGCCTTTCGGAGCCGAGCAGTCTTTTTGTCGGTAGTTGGCAAGCGTCCTTGACTACGCCAGCTTTTGCGCGGAGTGTTCGTCGTGTTCTCGCGCGTTTATGTCACTCGCTTATCATTATCCGTGTTTTACCCTGTCACGTGTCATATCGAGCCATAATGTGACTCGAATTCCACAAGAACCCACGAGCGTGGAATGAGTCGTGAATATATGTGAGCTGAATTGCGAACTGAACGATACAGCGCGGGAAGTAGTGACATGCTCCTGTTTTCAATGAAAAGTATTGCAAGTCACAAACGCTGCGGCTGGCCGTGTCGCAGCTTCGCGTTTCCCATACGGTTTCATCCGGTAGCCGTTGGCGCAGAGTATTGTGATCTGCGTATACCGTAGCAAAACGTGACGTGACGTGATGTGACGTGACATGATGTGACCTGAACTGATGTGACCTGACTTGATCTGGTCAGGTGCTGGTGGACGCCCCCTGCTTCTCTGACCGGCACTCGCTGTTGGAGGACGACAACAACATCTTCGCCATCAGCCGCTCCCGCGAGCGCATCCAGATCCCGCTGCTGCAGACCAACCTGCTGAGGTGCGATCTCGAGGTGGGGGGCACGGTCTAACAGGGTGGGACTGTGACCAGTCACAGCGCAGTGCGGGTCTACCCAGGTGTGTGCGGGCGGCGCTGAAGGAGGCGGTTGGGAAAAGGTGCAGATGATATGAATATACTTACGCTTTATGAAGAAACCGTACTCGCTGTGGCCCAGCTGGGAATGCAGGCAGGAAAGGGACCCGGCAATACCAGCGTTGTGCACACTGCTTTCTGTGCGTGTTCATGGCTTTCATTACTGGGGAGATTTGGATGTATGAATGTACAGTGGCGACGTCACGTGTTGAGTCTGTTAAGGCGTTAGAGCTTTTGGAAAAGCGTATTACCGGAAGCCAGTCCTGGGTGGACAGAATCGAACACATTAACTCCGTATAGTTCACTTTTCAGGCGTAACAAGCTCATGCCTCACCGTGGGTGAGCGGATGCATTCGCCGTTCTGTTTTGACTCACCGTCCCATGGCAATGGCAGACCGATGCGCCCACTTGGAGCTTCTGTCTCTGCCTCGTGCGGTGTCCTGACCTCGGACCATTGCAGGCGCGCACTCGAGGCGGTACGACCGGGCGGTACGGTGGTGTACTCCACGTGTACCCTGTCGCCGATACAGAACGACGGCGTGGTGCACATGGCGCTCAAGCAGATCTGGGAGGACACGGACATCCAGGTGGTGGTCAAAGACATGGAGGACTCCATGAAGCCCTTCTATGGCACCATGTGGTTCGCCCGCGGCGTGGGAATCAAGTATGGGCAGCAGGTGCTGCCATCTGTGGTGAACAACTTTGGTCCGATGTACTTTGCGAAGATTGTCAGATTGAAATAGATGCTAGTTGTTGGAAAGTTTGTAATATAATGCATATGCCGACTGTTTTGCAGCGTTGTAAAATGGGCAGTGTTCAGGCACTTCCCGTCCGTGAAGTATTGTGAAAGCAGCCGGAAACGAAAACCTGCCGCCATGCTGGGGAAGAATTCTAAAACGATAGAGGCAGCATTGGAATGCCACTCTTTGCAGTTGTTTGAATCGCGTGTTTCATCTAAAACCATACATAACATGGGTGTCACGGATCGGCGTCGAGTACATGATGATGAATCACTACAAAAAAGCTCATGGGTAAATGTCCTTACAGCTACATACAAATCCAGATACACAAGTAGAAAAGCAACAAAAACACTGTTGAAGTGAGTGAAATATGCTAAACACATGTCAATGTGAAACCGGTACAGGGATAGGAATCCAAAAGAGCATCAACCACAACCACACCGTCCTCAGATCTCCACTCAGCTGGCTACGTCTCTCACGGCGGCTTCAGGGCAGACCCCCCGCAGCGAGTGCCGTGTCTTGCTGGCGCCAACCGGTGGCAAGCAAGCGGTGCGTGAGCCTCATATTAAGTTATGAGTAGTCATGTTCATGCTATAGATACACAGGCAAGCCCTTTCTCTAAACTGCAGGCCATTCGTGCGCGGACATGGTCCAGCCGTCGTCATACACGACACGTCATCTTGCGGTTCATCCTTTGTGCGTCATAATGGCACGCGGGGTGCACTTTTCAGTCCGCTCTTCGGATGCGTGTAGGCTTGAGGCGCGCGTTACATGGCGTTCCAACAGGAGCGATAGCTAGTGCATTCGGCGGTGTAAGCGGCATGCCGGACCCAAAGCAGGTCACGAAGCCGTCGGTACCGAACGCGGAGTTCGCCGGCCTCCAGCGCGCCCCTTCAAACGGTGTTGTCATCAGTTCGGCGGCGACAAAGTCCAGTCGGCGGGCGGGCGCACCCAATGCCCGGGCACAAAGGTCGGCGTGTGTGGGCCAGGGGCGCGGTCAGCGCGCACTGGGCGGCGGTACGTGTCCGATGCGCATCGTATCACGCTTTGTGAGGGATGGCAGCTCTCGCTTAGCATAACCCCAGTACAGGTGGTACTCGTCTATCGTACCGCGCGTGTCGGGTGCGGCGGTACCCGCGTAGCATACCGGTGAGGATGGGCACCTCGTTCTGCGGCAGTGTTACTGTCGACAGCATCTGTCGCCAGTGACAGTGCGTGTTTGGAGGATACGGTGTCCTGGATCCGCCACTGTGCCCCCCACACTGACAGCTGGCGTTACAGACTGCCCAGTGTAGCGACGTCGTGCGGATAGGGGTGGCGCACGCCTGCGACTGAACACGTCTGTCACTGCAGCACTGGACTAGATTTGTGAGTCTTGTGACTTTTCATCGCTGGGTAAACCTTGGCAACCGTGCAGCCGTGACGTTTCTGCTCGGTTGCTGACGTTTGGGTCTGTAAGCTGTTTGGGTCGCATTCCGTTCGTGATCTGTTGTCTTTGTACTAATTGCGCTTTGAGTGGTATGATATGGGACTTTTTCAAAACACATTTGCATGGATGCATTATTAGTTTTGTCCGCTTTCTACGCGGAACTTATAGACTACATGATGAAGTTCGGAAACAGTGGAGTTGAGGGAGACGTAGTCTTTGTCCTGTAGGATACCTTAAATTTTCCGGCGACAGTGACTAGCATGGGGATAAAGAAGAGCAAAATAATTTTGTGCTGAATGACGGCATGCAATTGATGCCTTAAAACGAAACGGTTCCGGACGAAACGAGCTGCACTCGCGTTAGTCACCGCCTCACATAAAACCCAACGTAGTGGTTGCCTGGGTGTCCCGTCTCGCTGAAACTACTACGTGTCACTCGGTGCGATAGCCAAATCGTGGAATGTTTTACTTCAAAACTCAACATTTCGGTCTCCGCAGTTGCCTTGAATCATGTAAAAATCATCGTAGGGAATCATCTTCAGAAAGATTCATACTTTTAAAGATATTTCAGTAAATCGGAATTGTGTGCTAGATTTGGCAGCAGTTACGGTGAATCTGCCACCATTCCCTGGCGACGAATGTCCCGCAACGGAGCCGTTTGTCAGGAACCCCATCGCGATGAAAACATGTTTACTATTCCGGGCACGGGCAAATTGGTGCCAAAATTGGCAAGCCTCCTTGCATACCTGCGGGAGGGAGTGATCAGCAGGCTAGGTAATGGGCAGAACCTAATATTCTTGAATGACGATGTTTTAAGAGATTTTTGGTATTTGGTCTCATACTGGAGTCATTAAGTACTTCGTCAGTGCTTCGCCTGTGCTGCAGTATGCACCTGGAAGGTTGTAGCGTCGCGATTGTGGAACGTATCTTGGTGTTCTGTTCATGTGTGAGACACGCAAGTCCACTTTTTGTTACATCGACATTTGCAAGAACACGTGGTGTTAGTGAGCGGTTGTTAGTGTGGTGTGGAATCAAGGGTGCCAATGTACTGAGCAGCATTTAAAATTTTCATCACATCAACATTGAAGCATTGCATGATGGGCTTGTTACTGACACCAGCCCTTAAGTCATGAATCTTTGCCATAAGCACAGCAGGCTTTCTAGCATAGTCATGACTCAAGCAATTCAAAGTTGATTTGCTTCCTTGCCTGCAGCATGGCTTAATCTATGATCACATTTTTCAATTTACCATTTTGCTAAAATTGTAATGTCTGCAGTAATGATTTATGTGACATGTGAGAGATCCCTAGTGCTGTGGACTCTAAGAAGTTAACTGGCGATATCTGTAACATCAAACATCATCATGCCCTTAGCATTATGCAATTTTTTTTCCCTTTCTTTGTTTCTTTTTTGTAATTTTGCAGTATGTTATGGAAAACAGCAGTGCTGCAATGTAAGAAGGCCAACATACTCATGGAGAATGCTCTTAAGTTGTTTTTCTCTGCAGTATAGCTGTGTGTTATGCTCTTCATTATAGCTGTTTTGAAGAGGAAACTGTGACCGTGAGTGTCTATCATTTCCAAAAGGTGGTCCACAATATATTATCATTTGGGACACTTGGTACCCAAGAAAGGTTGATAGATTGTTGGCTAGGTGCAAATTGATATGATTCCATGATTTGTTTTTCAGCCTTTTTTGCATACAAAAGGAAGTGACAATGATTTACCTGGTGACACCAATCTTTCGGCTCTTCGTCCTCGCGCTGGACATCCTGGAGTTCCTTTGGGGAGCCTACTGGGATGTTGTATGGACATTTTTGTACCTTGTGTTTGACAAACCTATGAAGAGCATTTGTGGCAAAACAGTACTGGTAAGTATCCCATAATAATGTTATGAGTGAGGCAGCATTCTGAGTGTCCTGTGTGCACTATGTGAAAATTGGCTGAGTCATGCTGGGTTGTCATGCTTTCTAGAAGTGGACATCTTTGCACTATTAATCAGAGGTTCATGGACTTTTCAACAGCAGGTGACTGTTTGTAAAGGTGTGCTATACAAATCATTGGGCTTTTACATGCAAAATGTTGGAGCAAGCAGCTGCTCTTGTGGCATTATGACCTCGTCATAATATAATCTTGCCTCTCATGATGGAGAGACATGAAAAAGGTAAATGTTCAGATTTGGTTCAGTTGGAGAACATGAGTTTAAGTCAGGTCTACATCTGGATGAAAAAGCTCACAAATACTGAAGACTAACAGATTCCACCAAGGGAAGAATTGTGTAACAAACCAGCTGTAATGGGCAGATTCTCAAGCAATGTTTTGGTTTGACACAACTTCAGTTCATATCTGCCAGTATTTTTGGAACCTGTGATAACAATGTTTGTGGTTAATCATGTACACTGTAACCTCACTTAGTAATGTGCCATGCTGGTGTTTCAGATCACTGGGGCAGCTAATGGCGTTGGCAGAGCATTGGCGTTTGCGTTTGCTAAGCAGGGATGCAATGTCATCTGTTGGGATGTTGAAGAGGTATTGGTCTTTGCCAGTTTATGCCGTACTACGAGCATGTTATCACCATTCACCACCTCTCATTTTTGCATCTAATTTGAATCTGCTGAGCTTGAGTGCACTTACAAAGTCACTCTTGATTATACTGGTGTCGTACGTGTGCTGTGGGTTTGCTAGTGGTGCTATCGTGGTGGCTGGTGATCATGACTGCGACACAGCTGATACTAGCATTTGCAATGGGTTAGACAAGCTGTGATAGTCCATCTGGCCAGCTGTGGGGACTGCAACATTTCCTGTGAGAAACATGGTTTAGTACCACCACCGAATGGGTGCATAAATGTGCTGGGTGTAGCCCAAGTGGACGTGATGCAGGCTTCCTTCAGAAGATGTAGGGTCAGTGTACATCAGAGTGGGTGCCTAGCGGTACCCACCGCCGCCAGCGGCTGGCTGGCGCCGACGGCTGTAACCGTAACGGGCGCGACGACTGGCTGCGTCAGGCTGGGAACCAGGCGACGGCCGAGGAGGTGCAGAAGGCCTACGAACAGGTGCGGTCGGCGGCCTACTGCGTGGACGTCAGCGACCGAGAGCAGGTGGAGAGGGCGGCCAACAAGGTCAGTCACCGACCGGGCGCGGCCGATGGCTCCTGCACTGCCGCCTCCCCGTCCGGTCTGTCCCCTCCCCCCCCCCCCCCCCCCCGGCACCGTGCCGGAACCTGCTTGCTCGTGGTATTCGTTGCAAAGCTGCAGATGTTCGTGGTGCTCTTCTGTGTGCAGATGTAAACAGGCTGAGGGTGTTCGCGACGTCCTGAGCTCACGTGTGTGAGATGCTTTGCTGTTGTTGTTTTGGTGGTTTTGGCGGTCCGTTACGGTCTGTTGTGGTCTGTCTGAGCCGCGTCTGTCTTCAGTCTGCGGCCATGACCGGTGCTCGCCGTGACATTATTGGTCGGCGGGAGCGTTTATTGTTTGATCACACGTCCGCTGTTGTAGGTACGAGAAGACTTCAGCTTCGTCGACATTTTGGTGAACAACGCCGGCATCATGCCGGCAAAGCAGTTTCTATGTCACACGCCAGAGGAGATCAAGAGGATTTTCAATGTCAACGTTTTCTCCCAGTACTGGGTATGAAGCACTAGATCTAGTGCGTCAGCTGGGAGTAGATGCCTTTATAAGGTGTCGTCAATGTGCATTTTCGGATTTGGTTGGGACTTGTATTACGATGTACGTGCGGATTGTGCGTGGTGTAAGGCCAAAGGGTTGGCCTTGGTTTAGGGTAAAATAATTGTACTTGGTGTAAAATGCAGTTCACGCGCCTATTGTTTTAGTTACTTCGTTCTCTGTTTGCCTCAGGTGTGACATTATGTATTCACACCAGGCAAGTGGAGGGGGCTTAGAACCCTGGCAAAAATTGAGGAATAAAGGCCTGAAGAATCACAAACGTTTGTGTTGCACGATTAGGCTACATTTGTTTCATTTGTTTCGCGTTTGTCGAGCGTAGTACCCTGTGGCTGCCAAGGAGCGAACTTCTACTCCTTGACGTCACTTAGGCCATGTCCCGTGCTAAACATCCTTGCATCTTAGCCTTTATGCCCATCTCGAACGTAACCCCATCCTTGATCACAGAATCCACCGATCACCATAGCGACAAATGCAAGAAAAGCCGCTTGCTTGTGGATGCACTCAAGGTACACCATGATACAGATGCGACGACGTCCGTCTAACGTAGCCGTGTGGCTGGGTTGCAGACGCTCCGCGCCCTGCTACCGGACATGCAGCGCGCCGGCCGGGGAACGGTGATCAGCATCTCCTCCAACTGCGGCCTGATGGGCTCGCCCAACCTGGTGCCCTACTGCGCCTCCAAACATGCTGTCAGAGGTCAGTGAACTGCGGGTCCGCCAGCGGGAGCGACGCCCGGCCTGGCGCCCTGCTGCGCCTTAAAACATGTTTGGCCGGACGCATCATGAAGTCTGCTTTGCAAGCTGTGCTGGATGTCCGCGCATACTCTGACAGAGGGATTGACTGTGACTCGGTCGGAGTTGATTGGACGGAGGCGAGGTCCTGCACGATCCGGGACAGTGCCGACCGCGGACTTCTTCACGCAGGGCTCATGGAGGCGCTGACCGAAGAAGGGCGCCATCTGAGCAAGAAGCGCCAGCCGCCGGTGCACTACCTGACCGTGTTCCCGTTCATCATCAACACGCGCCTGGCCAAGTACCCGCGAGTCAGGTCAGCTTCAGCGCCCGGCCGCCAGGTGGCGCTGGTTGTCCGGTGCCTCGTCGTCCAAGACGGAGCGCGGTCGGCGTCGAGTGATGTACTCTAACCCGTTGGTCGTTATGGCGCTGTGACGAGTCTGGGTGGCGGTGGTTACTTTCGTGTAACTCGTCATGTTACGGCGCCGGTATCGCGTATCTCGTCCTGCCACATTACCTGAAATGACCTGATGCGCTTCAGAAAGCTGTGTTTTCTTTTCTTTTTCCGTTTCCTCTCTTTTTCTCACTTATTTTTCTGTCAGTTGCAAGGTTGTCACTGATGGCAATTCTCCTCATAATTCTCACAAGCTGCTAAATGTCTGTAGCTGTTACCTTCACAGCACTTGTTTACTGCTGTCCCCGAAGCCGGCTCATCGTCGTCCGCACCTGCAGGTTCCCGTGGCTGACGCCGGTGCTGACGCCGGAGTATGTGGCCGCGGAGACTGTGAAGGCGCTCATGGAGGGGGAAGAGGTGCTGTTCTTCCCCAAGTGGATGTACCCGTTCTTCCTGTTCAGTCGGTGAGGCTCGCGGGCGGCTGGGCACGGTGCTGACTGGACCGGCGGTGGGACCAGTGGTGGGACGGTGGGAGTGGCGGTGGGACCTTTGGTGGGTAGTTAGTTATTGAGTTTTAAGGGCGCGACAACTGCATTGGCTATTTGCGCCCGGACCAGTGGTAGGATGGTGGAACCGGCGGTGGGACCAGTGGTGGGACAGTGGGACTGGCGATGATACCAGAGGTGGGACAGCGGGACTGGCGGTGAGACCAGAGGTCGGACAGTGGGACCGGCGATGGGACCAGAGGTGGGACAGTGGGACTGGCGATGAGACCAGAGATGGGACAGTGGAACCGGCGGTGGGAACAGTGGTGGGACCAGCGGTGGGGACAGTGGGACCAGTGTTGGGACAGTGGGACTGGCGATGAGACAGAGGTGGGACAGCGGGACTGGCGGTGTGATCGGTGATAGGACAGCGGGACTAGCGGTGGGACGGTGGGGCCGGTGGTGGGGCAGTCAGCAAAGTCACCTGAAGTGACGGAGACGCGCCAAGAACAGGGCAGATGGCGCTGAGCTGTGAGGGGAATGCCGGCAGGAAATGTCGCGGAAAGCTTCGTGGCGCAGTAGTTTGTCAGTGTGCTTGTTGTCGTCGGGGATGTCCTGAAAACCCTGGCTGGTAGGGTTGACGTGGCTTTGCATGGTAGCACGGAAATGGTGAACATAACGTTGGTGACACGACCGTGCTCTCTCTGTGAGGGGCGTCATGGTGCCGTCACCTAGCGCTATACCCTCCTATCAAAACGGTCACTCAAACAGCAGGACTGGATAGGCCAGGCCCGTGTGAGACCAGCCCGGACCTGGACCGGCGCTACGATGGTGACTGTGCCCTTAAGCCTGCCACGGATCGCCCGTGGGAAGTTCATGAAATAACTTCGTGGGGCCGACAGTGGGGCTCGTTTGGGATTGCGCTAAAGCGATGTTTGGTTTTGCGCCTGCCCCATGGTATGGTGCGGTATGCTCCTCCACCTGTGCTCAGTCTAAGCCGCGATTTGGCAGCTTTGCGTCATTTGGCAGCTCGGCTTTGCGTCAGTGGCGCGATCGGCAGTGGATTGTGACTCGGGTCGGGAGATCCCAGTACATCGCCCCTGGATTGTCGTCATTTTACTGCCGTTGGTCGCTGTAACGCGTAACGTAATGTGACCTACTGTACCTAGTAGCTGGCCTGGCTAGATCCTGTACCGGCTCCGGCATTGTGTGTCCCGCCGGTTGTTTAATCTAACCTCGTCTGATCATGCGTCTCCCCGAAATAAGTCCTGCCGTACGTATGACCTGACCTTGACCTCGTACCCTCCAGCGGCATGTGTCCCACCACTTAAATGACCTGACCTTGACCTCGTGCCCTCCAGGAGGATGTGTCCCACCACTTATATGACCTGATCTCGATGTCGTGCCCTCCAGCAGGATGTGTCCCGTCACGTGCATGCCCTGACCTTGACCTCGTGCTCTCCAGCAGGGCGTGTCCCACCTCTTATATGACCTGACCTTGACCTCGTGCCCTCCGGGAGGATGTGTTCCACCACTTATATGACCTGATCTCGACCTCGTACCCTCCAGCAGGATGTGTCCCACCACTTATTTGACCTGATCTCGACCTCGTGCTCTCCAGCAGAGTGTGTCCCACCACTTGCATGCCCCGACCTTGGCCTCGTGTCCTCCAGCAGGGTGTGTCCCGCCGCTTGCATGACCCGACCTCGTTTGACCCGTACTTCTCCGACAGCGTTCTTGTCTCAGTGTGGCAGTGTGCCGTCGTCTGTATGACCTGACCTTGTCTGACCCGTCCGAGTGTACCGTCACCTGTATGGCCTGACCTTGTCTGACCCGTCCGAGTGTACCGTCACCCGTGTGACCTGACCCTGTCTGACCCGCCCGTCCCCGGCAGGATCTGGCCCCGCCGCACGCAGCAGCGCTTCTACGACCTCTTGGATACGGGCTTGGACGAGAACCAGTTCGACGTGGCCGACCAGATGCGCCACTTCAACGCGCACTGAGCTTCACCGTCCCTGACGAGGGTGTGGGGCTCGCCAGGGACGCCCCCGAGTCCCTCTCCGAAGCCACCCAGAGCACATTGACGTCTGGACCACCAACAGTACACTGCACAGCCTCCTGTGTGGCATTCACAGCTGATTTGGTGGCCACGCTAGCCGTTGGGTAGCTTCAAAATCACCGTGGCTTACGTGGCCCCTTTGGTGGCTTGTGCAGCCCTTTTTGTGGCTTTGACATAGCGCTTGGTTGGTGCCTTCGTGCGGACACGGTTGGGTCAGTGCGCCGACCGTGGAGGGCAGTTTGTGCTTCCGGAGGATCACCGTATGTAGCTGCCTCTCTGCGTCGCAGGAGGCTTAGCTTTAATATTGTGTGTTGTTTGGCTGAAATACTCCAGAAGCTTCCGTACTCAAAGCTCAGTGATGTCTTTGGATGTTTAACCCAAGTAACGTCAGCGGTGAAAGCGGTATTTAACGAAACATGGCCGGTGTTTTAGGGCACTATGCTGTCAACTTACTCAGGCAGTGCAGATGCGTCAGGTACTTACGCACCGAAATACTCACGGGCCCTTTGGCCAGTTGTGCAAGATGTCGGTTTAGTGGCCGGAAGGCAGTCCATGTTATGAGTCGGCGGTGCTCGTTGTGTTCAGTGCGGTCGTGATCGGTGGCAGTATGATAGCCAATCACCGACCACGCTTGTGCTCACATGTCTCCCGCCCTCTCCCATTGGTGGTAAGCTCCGCCGTTGCTCATCGGACGGCTCGCTCCTCCCCGATGGAAGACTCCGTCCGTTTCGAAGCCTTTGGGACGCTGCGCGCCAGTCCGTCTGGGCGGAGCGTGGCCGCGGTGGACGGCAGTCCAGTCTGTCGAGGCAGCCAAGTCGGTCGACTCTGGTTGTGGTCTCTAACGGTTGATGGCTGCTGTTTGCAGCGGGGGTGTTATCTTGTGCTCATGTGGTTGTCGTACGGGTTTGTGGTGTCGATGCGTGAGACGGGTCTGGGCGGTTATGTATTGTAACTTATGAAATCGGGTGTCGTATTACTAGCCTGAGACTGTGTCAAGACTTAAAAGCACCCTGCGCGGGCTTCGCATTCCACAATGGTGGTTGTTTTATATGGGCGCTGCTGATGTACCAACGGACTGCTGTCTGACGTGCTCTGCAATACATGTCCACTTTTTGATAGCGGTGTATGGCACATCTCGCGAGGTAAACTGTGCATTCGATGCTGTGTTTGATGCCGGGATACACACGACGGTCAATGACAGCCATTAGCGAATACATTTTAGTGTGCAAACACGATCAACTGGACCAACCGACCAACCGACGAAAGCGACGTCCATAAACTGCATCGTGGGAATATAAAGCACTGGGGAGAGACCTAGCACCTCAAGAGGGTGGAGACATACACGCACGGCCCCGCACCATTGACCCTACCCTCGAGCGGCCTTGGGCCGCGGCACGGCTGAGGTCGGCCACTAACAGCCTCCTGTCCCCGGCCGCAGCGACAGGGGTGCAGACTGACTTGCGGAACATGAGAATGCGTCAGCTGGCGTCGAAGCGAGTGCGCGTTTTCCTTAACGATAAGACCTGTTGGCTGTGCGATCTTATCGTCGACCTGCTATCTTTGTGAAATTTGCCGGTGTCCGTGCTGGCAGTGCACCGCACAGCGGTCATGCGGGACCCTGGAGCGCCTAGGGCGGCGGGCGTTGTTGGTCTGACTACGTGGATTATGTATTATTACGTCGCGGGGGCTGCCCAGGGACTGGAGCGAGTGTCGGCCCCTGATCCGGCCGGATGGTTGGGTTTTGGGGAGTTCTGCACAGCTATGAGTTTGTCCAAATCCCTCTGGTCCACAGGAGCTGATCTGGAGCTGAAGCTGAGCTGGCCTGGTTCGCTGGCCGCACGCCGACCAGCTTCATCGTGACCCTTTTAACGGAGCAGGACCCACTCCGGCTCCGGTTCTCTCTGCATGGGTGCGCGTGTGCGCGTGCGTTTGCTCTCCTCTCTCTCTCTCCCTCTCTCTCTCTCTCTCTTCCTCCCTCTGCCTCTCTCTTCCTCTCTTTCCCTCGCCATGATGTCTCCGTGGTCACAGATTGCATCTCAGTTTCGCACTCTGAGCAGGCAACGCACTCCTACAATACTGCAAAATCACCACTATTTCACCCACCCATTTGAATCTCCTGGGAAGCGAAACTGGCAGACGCAAAAAAGCCACAGTTTCCATTTTCCAGCATTGCCATTTTGCACGTATGTGCGCGCGCGTCAAACAACGGTGTACACCTGCCGCCAAAGTTGGTTGGAGACGATGTTGCAATGCACAAGCAGACCTTACCCGCACAAAATGCCAGAAGCACCACTTCCGTCGCTTGCACTTTCGATAACGGCTATACATGATATATGCATGAGTAATGTTTACTTTTGTCACCGCTTCGCTAGAAACCCATCCCCAAAAAACACCTCACTGATGTTTGATGGCCCACAGACCGAGTGATCATTTTGCGCTTCCTCTGTAACCCCTCTCTCTTACCTCGAACTTAAGAAATATTGGTCAGGCCAGTTCGCAAAGCTCATTTTCTTTTACCTTACCATGCCTGGACTCATCGTCAGGAAGCATTTTCGGCAATTAATGACTGGATCGACATCAAGTGGCGGTGTTAATTTATTAAACTTTACCACGTGCACAGTTACACCCTATGCAAATGTTAACAATGTATGAAATTACGAAATAATGTCCTATACAAGGCATGTAAAGCACAAGGACGGCACCATGTTTCACTCCATAGTGTATCATAGCCAAAGCACAATGGGAGCTATATGACAGGCATTTCATACGCTTAAAGTCGCGATCAGCTCCTGTGACCGGGGTATGTGCGACGCGTTCCAGATCCACAGCATTCACATTTACCCCCCACAGTTCTTGGGCTACGCTTAACACCGCACCGTATACATGCACTGGGCGAAAGTATCATCACTCTCATGCAGCCGTGGCATCCCAAGACTCAGCCATGCTCTTCTGTTAGGGTATCGCGCACTATCTCCCGTGCGCGGCCATTCCAGTGACGCACACATCCGACGGCTGACGGGCGCCCTGCGGCTGGTCGCCCCTGGAGGCCGCCGCCGCCCAGCAGCCCACTTGGAAGCTCGATAGAGTGACTGGCAAGGCACGTGCCTCATCTTGAAGAGCAGGCCGACCGGCATTGCACACATGTACGGCTCGACATTGAATACGAAATGTGTTAAATGAGGGAACTGCCAGGCCTCGTGTCGGCTGCCGCGGAAAACATTTAGGTGTGGACATAGCACGGGCTGGGGTAGACTATACATGGATATACAGGTGATCAGACGCTGCGATCTTGGGCCGCATCCGTGGAGCGGTCTGGAGCATGCGTCGTGACCTAAACGATGTCGTTAACTAAAAACGCCACCACGACCGACGCAACACTACAGGACGAACGCAAACGACAACCTCGGCGGACATGCGCCCGCGCTCCTGGTTCGGCGTGTTCGGGTGCGTCCGAGCGAGCGCCGCACAGCCAGGACGGAGTGAAGAGACCGCCCGGACGGAGTAAGAGACGGAGTGAATGGCCCACTGAAGCGACCGACGCCCGATCTGACCGACGCTCACACCGCGTCACATCCCGGTCTGTCGTCACCAGGCGCAGGCCAGGCGCCGCCATGCAGCACGGCACAGCAGCTGGTGCTCCACCCGGCCCTCAGGACATCCAAGCTGCCGACTGTTCACCATCGCCTTCGCTGTAACCGCGCGTCCGTAGTCCACGTGCGACGCGCACCCGCGCGGTGAGGGAGGAACCGGACCGGCCTCATCACTGAGGCAGGCTGCGGCGCGGCCCGCAATGCCCTCGCCTCGTTGGTCATGCCTCACTCGGCCCCGGTCCGAGAGCCGGATCGCGCTGGACGGGCCTCTTTCGGCTCCTCGTGGGCCGCCGGGATGGCCGCGACGTGCTCCGGCCCGCCGCCCCGCCCCGACTCACACCGACACCTCAGGCGCCTCCTCGTCGCGCTCGATGTTGGTGTACTGGCGTGCGCGCTTCACGTTCTGGATCGCCGTCTGCAGCTGCGGCTGGATGCTCTTGGCCCGGCGCACCAGCCGGTGCCGCTGCATGTAGATGACCACCGAGAGCAGCACGCACATGGCGAAGACGAGCACGCCGAGCACCAACGAAGCGGAGGACGTGCGCGCCACGGGAGCCGGCGACGCACGATCACACTCCATGTGCTTCAGCTGCATCACCGGCACGTCCCTGTTGGAGGCGGGCTTGCCGTCGAAGCAGCGGTAGCTCTCGTGGTACAGCGCGCGCGTCTCCGTCATCAGCAGCCAGCGGTAGAACGGCTTAATTTTGCAATCGCAGAAGAACGGGTTGCCGACGAGCTTGACAGCGAAGTTGGCGTTGCGCGCTGTCAGCTTGTCCAGCAGCGCCGTGGCGTTGGAATCAAGTCGAAGGATCGAGTTGTACTCGAGGTCCACGTACGCAAGCCGCTGCAGGCAGAGCAGGTCCAGGTCGATGTCAGTCAACCGGTTGCTGCCCAGGTAGAGATGCTCCAGGGACGGCAGAGTGCAGAAGATCTTGGGGTCACGCACACCCCGGAGCTCGTTCTGCTCGAGGTGCAGCTTCTTCAGCCGGGTTAGCATGCTGGTCTTGAAGATGATCTCCAGGCTGGACATGTACCAGTCGGAGTCAACATTCTCTGTGAAGGCGTTGGTCAGATGCAGCGACTCCAAGCTGATAAGGTTGCTGAAGACGCGCGGGTGGTGCTTGCTGTCGACGATGTACAGACTGTTGTGGTTCAGGATCAGCGTCTTCACGAAGGAGACCCGGTGAAACGCCTGCCCATCGATTTCCTTGATGCCGTTATTGCTCATGTCGATGGTTTCCATGTCCTCAAAGTTCCACTCTGTTCCAAACAGGTTGGGCGGCAGAATGTCCAGGAAGTTTCCAGTGAAGATAAGCACCTCGGTGTTGTCGGGAAGCGCATTCAACACAGACACGTTGGTGAATCCCGTGTTGGTGCAGTTGACCACATACTTCTCCGCCTTCTGGTACATAGCCATGGCGCAGCGGCACCGGCCCCCAAACGGCACCGGACACCCCGTAGAGTCCACTTTGTAGATGTCATCGTCAATGTAATCATCATCGTCGTCTACATCCTCCTCATCATTTCCGGGCAGTGGAATGGAGCTGTGAGAAGCATGGGTGATGCTGTTTGTCCCTCGCCCTTCGCCCTTCGAGGTCAGTAGGTGGTTTTTAAGGTAGCTCTTACTCGTCCTTGCCTTCGAGAAGCCTCCCAGTCCTCCATCAATCATCAGACACAGCACCAGGATCACCAGGCCCTTCATGGTGCTCCACTCCTAAAAAATAATGAATCGTGTTAGATGTGACACAATGATCCTGGCAACATGGTGAAGAGGAGGGAGGGGAAAGGGGGGGCACGTACTCTTGGTCATCCACTGGTCCCCTGGGGGTCCACCTGAAACGGGCCCGCGATCTTTTGTTAAGCAGTGATGCACCACAAGCGTGGAAAGGAAGGGGAGCACACGGGAATGGATCATGCCCCTAACTCCCGTGGAAGTTAACCAATGTCTCTGCGGTGAGGCATGAAACTAGCCGGGCCCAAAAAGGAGTTCAGCTTTTCCGCAGTTTGCGGCATTTCTCCGCCTCCGCGTGGTACTGGACCAGCCATGTCATCATCGATGCGGCCAGGGGACTGACCCCGCGACTGCAACTCTCGGGGCACTTTATGAGGAAGGTTCGTCGGGTCCGTGTCGGTCCGTCGCTGCTGGCTCGCGCTGGGCCTCCACCGCGTGGTCAGCACATCGTCCACGAACAAACGTCGTCAGTTCACACCTCGCAGCGCGGTTGGCACCTGCGTACTGCCGTCTCGATGTGGACGGGGCAGGGGCGGACGGGGGAGGGGAAGCAAGTGAGCGCTTCAGCTTGCATGCAAACAGTAGGCAGGCTAGAGGCACACAATTTGAACGATTTCAGACGTCTCGCGATCCCAATACGCTCTCACTGACTCCCAAGACGTGCCGGGCGTCTCACTCCGAGAACTTCTGGTTGCGTGCGCATGCGCATGCGCTCCGATGCGTGTGCATTACGTCTGTGTGCGTATGTACGCGCGCGCTGGTCCGACAACACCCCATTGTTGCATCCGACCACTCCCAGCATCTACTCAGACTCCGTAACCTCCACATCGGCAGCAAGAGAGCCCGGCGTGCGGTCCTAGAGGCTACACCGACAGCTCCGTCCCCGGCCTGGCGCCGGTCAGACGTCACAGGGCGGGCCCTCCCTGTGACCGGTGGCGTGCCTGGGCCGGCGAACAACGCCCCGGTGCGTGGCCCCACGTCACGCCCATCGACGCCGGCCGGAGGGGCGCGGCTGCACCGGCGGAGAGGCTCTCTGCGCAGCCGCAGCGCACCTCTCCGCGCGCAGCACCGCTGTGGGTACGCTCCACTCTGCCGCGGCAACGCTGTGGGGACGCTCCACTCCGCACACAGCACTGTTGTGGGGCACTCCACTTCCGCACACAGCACCGTTGTGGGACGCTCCACTCCGCACACAGCGCCGCTGTGGGACGCTCCACTCCGCACACAGCACCGCTGTGGGGCACTCCACTCCACATATAGCACCGTTGTGGGACGCTCCACTCCGCACGCGGGTCTCTCCAAAGATGAGGCGTACGGACCGATGGAACTCTGGCCACAGATGCACAGCACCACCCTGCTGTGCAACTCTACACGGACTCTTCGGCTACACACACACACACACACACTTGGACTTCGGAAGGCCCGAAGACAGGGCTTTATAGTTTCAGCACGCCTCCGCCGCGCTGCAGCGAGTAGGCGTTCGCTTCGGCGAGCTGCAGTGATTTCCTGTGTGCATACCCTTCCCCCGGCTCCACCGAGCCTCTGACATAGCTGTTGGGCTAAAGCGAAAGCCTGTACCCCCCCCCCCCCCCCCCCCCCCCACCTAACTGCAGCGAGTCACGTGCACATCCCCGCGAGCCCGCAGCGAGCCCGGTGCACATCCCCAACAGACCACAGCGAGCCCCGAGCACATCTCCGCCAGGCCGCAGCGAGCCCCGTGAACATCCCCGCCAGACCACAGTGAAACCCGTGCACATCTCCGCCAGGCCGCAGCGAGCCCCGTGTACATCTCCGCCAGACTGCAGCGAGCCTCTGCACATCCCCGCCGGGCTGCAGCACACCTCTGCGCGTCCCCGCCAGACCGCAGCCAGCCTCTGCGCATCCCCGCTGGGCTGCAGCTCGCCCCGTGCACACTGGGGTGCAGCACGGCCGCTGGAGAACCGCGCAACACAGCCGGAGCGGCCGTTGTTTGGTCAGCACGTTCACCGGATGCTGGCTGCTGGGGGACGTGGAGGTCACGCCCAGGCACGCCTCACGCGCGGACCGTGCCGATCAGAACCGCGCCAGAGCCGCGCGGACCGCGGGGACCGCCGGGGTCACGGAGACCGACGTTGTCGTCACGTGTGGGACTGCCGACCGCGCGCGTTCTCGTCAGAGTCTTTCCGTCACGATTCCGTGAGACGCATCCCGTTAAGCGTGGCTGACAACGGACAACGTTTCAAGGCCTCCCACTGACTTGCAGATGCCGGCAGACGAAAGGAGCGAGACACCCACCGTGGCTGTGAGCGATTTATGCGTCGTGTCCCCTTCCCGACCACGGCTTCTCACGTGCACATGAACGTGCACATGATCACAGAGACGCGTACGAATGCGGCCTGCCAGTACGAAGTCAGCCTGGAGTCAGTGGGGGCGGGGCCCCTGCAGGCAGCGAGCTATGAGACAGGCATCAGTGGTCGTGTCGACACCGGGCCATGAGTCCATACGCTGTGATACACTATGCAGGTGCTAGACGACACCCAAGTGCCACAAATATGGTAAGCAGAGCTGCTGAAGATGCCAGTTACAGGGCTCACCAACGCATTATTGATTCCGTGAAGGCCAATTCGGGCAGGGAAACCCGACAGGGTGACGTCTGCTTGGTCAGATAAGCACGGGGATACGGGTTTTCCACACCTGGCTCTCCGCTTTCCTCAATCTGTGCATTATCTTAAAGTCTCTCGTATTGCACTTACAATTCTGAAGCCCTTCGTGAACACCCCGTTGAACACGCGCCCACGTCATGGCTGCCGAACAGCACAGCACGCACGGGGAGGTTCACCGCCATCCGAACGAGGCACGCACCACTCAGGGGCGAACAGTAACCCGAAACTACCTTTGCGGGCAGTTTCCCGACTGGGTGTGCTGCACAAAGAACTGGTGGGCGACACAAAAACCGGCAGTGGCGTCGTGCTGCAAGCAGCAGCTGACGATCGCAACCAAAAGCGCGGCGATGTGCATAATTTCGAGCCACTAACAACGTGACACAAAAAATTCGCCACCTCGAGCATAATCAAGCACATGCGTCCTTCGACGCGCACGAAAAGCACGGGTCCTCCGCTCTTACGTCACTCGTCTGGAAAAGCGACCATAGCTGGGACACTCGGCCCATCACGAAAGCCGTGATAGGGCCACAGCGGCCACAATCAAGAGACATCGAGACGGTCTCTTTCTCAGCGGCCTCGCCACGCTGGGTGATCAGCTCACCTGTGTTCGGACACCAGGCGTCAGTGGAGACACGGCCAATCCCAGTCGCATGCTTGCGGGCGGGGTGCCGGGTCCGTCTGGCGGCGCTGCGCCGTCACACCTGCGCGGCGACCAACTCCGCCGCAGCCAGGGGCCTGTGCAGGACACCGATGCTGAATCTGAACTCGAGGTCAGTAGGGGTGGGTGCAGGTTCCAGAAATGGCACCAAAGACAAAGCAGGAGAGTGATGCTGGCCTGGGTCGCGCCGGATGGACAAAATCGGGCGCTCCCTTGGGAAGAAATGAGTCACAGCCCGCTGCCTTGGCGGCCAACCACCAGTCAGCGACTGCACCTGGAATTCAGGGGCGGAACCAGGCAGCGAACCTGGGGGTTGGCTTGCGGTAAATCGAATTACAGTATGCCAATAATGTTTTTGATTATGGGATCGCTTATGGAGTCATAGGCCCGTCAGTCATCAAGGCATCACAAGTCATCAAGCAGTGGCGTCAAGGAAACAAATATGAGCCACTAACAAAGGCCACGTCCTCGGGAAAATGATGTCAGGTGCGATGTGTGGTGAGGCGATGCGATGGGGCGATGCTTTTCGATAGCTACCGACTATCTGACTTAATTGGATACGAAGTACGATGATCGCTAATGCGGTTTTGACGTCTAATCACCCCGCATTGAATGGATCTCTTCGGAGTCAGTGTCATTGTGAAGTCCTCTAGAACCTATTGGAAGCTTTTATGGGTCCCAATTTAGACACTAGCGACAATATTAAGTGGCGGATCGAAGATCGTAGATGCATTATGAATCCTAGAGTGTCCTGGAACTTCTTCAACCAATGGCAAACTACATCTCCCTACTTACGGTATTGTAAACCTGCCCCAAATCAGATCGCAGTTATCGAACTGGATGAACTTGCAATAGCCACCAACCATACAAGTGCACACCATTTAGAGAAGCTCGGACCAATCCTGACTTAGAGTGATCACGTCACCTTTTATCCAATAATTCAATTATTTCCGAGCGTATGCCTGTAGGTCCGTCTGTCTAAATTTTATTGACGGCTACATAGACTGCAGTAAAGTTTGCAATGCATAACAAGACGAAAAGAAATGTTCTGCATGTAAAGATTTTGAGGCAAGTATCAGAGGCGACAAACTAAGCTCACCTGTAACTACTTGAATGCTTTCAGTGCAAAAAAACTGCACTAGAGAACAAACTTTCAGTGTGTAGTAAATATGTTCCTCGTTACGTCATCGCCTGATTGCATCATGGGACGTTTGCATGACGTCACAGTGGCTGCCAAACTGGCCGTGGCAAACGTCCACTGTAGTGGACGGGTTGAGTCACTTATAGAACTTAAGCTTGTCGAGAGGTGTCGTACTAAATCGGTGCATTGTTCACATATTCGAATATCTTTATGTACATGTGTTTTGGTCCTGTCTAGGGGTGTTCTTGACACATGCTCGGTTATGCGACGGTTCTAAGAGCGTTCTCGATTCCCAGTCTTACTTCCGTCATAACTAGTACTACTGACCAGCTTCCTGTATTACGTAGCGCAAAACGTTACTCGTGTTCGAAACTCGCGCTGAACGCACTACAGTCGTTGAAAACTAACTGAAGTGCGATAGTGTCAGAAATCGTGCTGGCGTACGCCAAACACTTATAACTCGATGATTGTATTGTGCTGGTCTTAAGCAACACATGTCAAATGAGGTGGCAATACCCCCTGACGTCTCTATGGCGTCGTACAGACGTTGTTGGCCTTGAAATAGTCCGCACGGAGTAGTCTGCACAAGTTTGCAGGTGTCAAGCTCGGAAATCAGAGGTTTCAAGTCTTAAGAAGGACGGGCCTGGGAATTGCACCAAATGATTCTCAAAATGGCTATCTCAGCTCAAAATCCCATACAAATGTGAAATACTCTCTTCAACCCTAGTGACGATCCAAAACACAAATTCACGCACGTCTGATGTCAGCGCCGGTCAGAGCGTGTGCGAGAGGAGGGGGAATTTTGGCATTTAGCAGGGAAACACCTTTCGTCTGAGTAGGAGAAACAAAATACGTAAGGCACAGCTGTGGCTGATTAAGTAACCATGATAAGGACTGTGCGATTGGGTTACGTTACTCTGGGATTCAGAATCCGTGGCTGTGGCCCAACGAACCATGACCAAGCTGTTGAAAACGTGCCGCATAGCTGGAGCACCAACGAATGATGAATAAAGTGTCCTCAAACGCAGAGGATTACAAATTGGCGCAAGCAGTGTATGCTTACAAAAACTAATCAGGATGGACTGTGTATGTCTAGAATTCACATCACATGACGTGACTAGAGTCGGAGCCATAAAGCGGGGGCGACGGCACCGTCAGGGACGTCCGGGACGCGTCCTCCACCGCTTTCAGAACGCGTAGGACTGGCCCTCGCAGCCTTAGGGAGGCTCTTAATTGCCGAACACGTTAACACGCGTTCTATTGAGATGAGTAAAAGCACAGCATATCGCAGTGAGCGCTATACTCATTTTACATGATTATTGTCACGCAGTGGAAATATCGAACCGGATACACTGTGCGTGAATCCTCTCGACTAGGCAGCTCCTCACACTGTGAACGCCATGTTCAACGGTCACCACTATTGTTGCTCAGCGCGATTCCCGCGCTTTTCGGCAGCTGTTTCATGGGGGTGGAACATTGCACGTCATTGCGGAGGTCATGGCCACCCCATTGTCGAGCAGCCCTCTCAAAATGTTGGGTTGGCCTCGTCATGTGGAATTTGACCCCGATGATTTAATGTTTTTCTGAGTTGAACTAATGGGAACTCAGGTAATTTCATAAGGCAATTTTATAAGGCAATTTCATAAAAGTCAGGCTGCTGCTTAGTTTTCTATTAGTTGTTCATTTGAGACATAAGCATTCCAGAGGAAAAAGCCCAATTACGGGAGCATCCGAGTTTTAAATACAATAAAAATACGATACACACCAAAACAAAAACCTAACCAAACACACACTTAAACATACACATTACACACAGTTGCACGTCAAGTTATGATGAGAATGTTCCACGTGTGCCGGCGAACCTAAACAAATCAGATCGGAATGATTTTGTTGGATGAAAAAAGTCAGTTGAAGTAGAATGCTGCTAAAGGTGATTGCAGACAGCGGGAAGTCGTGCGAAAAATATATTTTAACAGTTTTGACCGTCGCAAATGGCTCGTGGAGTAGGCCGATCTTCCGAGAACGCCGGACGGGTATAGCCAGACTGAACAGTAATGTCAGCTGAGCAGTCAAGCCCGTGCCAGCTGCTGTCAGCTAGGGCGGTTGTTAGAAAATCGTTCAATATGATGCGACAACTAAGTGTTAGAAAGTTTATAATCTTTGACATGGTGTCCTAGACAATCAGGCAAATACAATAATACAATACAAAAGAAAAGACTGCTTATTTCGACTTAACGAAAGTCAGGAGAAATCACTGCCGCATAGCGACCTCTATCAACCTTTTGCTTTGAGAAGTGTGCGACGTAAGGTAGTGCTTGGTGCCAATTGTACGTAACAATATCAAAATAATTTCGATGGTTTTGGGTCATTTTTGCCTTCCAAAGCTCAAGCATGGTCAATGGCCGCATACAAGCATCTGTGACTTGTCGCTTATAAGAAGTATCTAGGCTAAATATGGTTGCGTGAGGAAGTCCGTACGCTTTTCAAACACCGACTTGAAATTTTGCCTTGTTCGACCTTCTTTGACCCGATGGTCACGACTTAGGGATATCAAAATCTAAAAAAATGAGTTCACACGAAGCCCCACGTTCTCTGCGAGTTTCGTACCTCTAACGCTCTTAGGTTTTTGAGATCTTAGGAAGCCAGATTTACCTCCTCATCCCAGCACTCTGCATTCCATCGGCCACCAGGCCGCGTAATAAAGAAGCCGGGGGTACCTGACGCTGTGCCAGGTGCATTCTGCACATGAGCTATCCTTAGCATCAGTTTCCCGCGAAATCTGAAGCATGACCGTGTCAGTGGTGCTGCTCCGGGTGCAAGACCAAACCAGCTGAGGGGCTCAGTCGCAAGGCATAAATATAGAGGTGTTTGTACACATTTTGCAAGAGGATCCTGAATTCCACCAGATAATCTGTCATCCTATGAAATTAATCGTCTATCTTGGAAGATCCTCTTGGAAAATGGGATAATGCGCCCTGGATCGTACAGTAATTCGTCGGCATTTTTTCTATTTCCCGATTCGACTCTACTCGGGTTCGATTTCCCATGGTACACGCCCTTCCTGCCAGGGTGAGAGGCAGGCGACGCTCCACAGCCTCAGCAGCTGACTGCATCTATAATATCGTCCACTCTCACAGCCCGACCAAACACTAAGTCAGGTGTTACCGTGAGTATCTGCCCAATACTTCAGTAATAACAAAAGCAATAATACAACGTCCGAGGCGTCCGAACACGTCGCGCCCCCGCCACGCGCGACCTCGTCGAGGCCAACTCTCTCGCGCAGCCGCCACTTGCCTGGCGCATAGGCTCCCTAAACAACTGCCATACACCACAGCATCGTAAAGGTCCAATGACGGCGGTGACGTCGGCATTTTTTTTTTGTAATTGGACCCCAGTTCCAGTGAAAATGATCTAGATTCAGGGATACATGTCTTTCATCCATGCGTAATGTCGTAATCTATGACATCTATAAAAAGCAAGCGGCATTTCGTATTCACCAACTCGGCAGCGGTAAATTATACAGGAATGGCTATAACGCGACGCGGCGGGGTGTGTGGTTTCTCTCCGCAATTCGTCGTAAGTAACCGGTCGCACATAAACATTTGTACCGAGTAAGCAAACGCTCGTGCTGAATGCCGTGTCCATGTCCAAATGTTGAGTGACGTGCTGCTGCTGATATTCCGAACATCACTGTTTGTTACAGCGGATGGCCCAGCATTGACTTGGAAGGGATAACTAATCCGTTAATCACTTTATTGCTGCGTGATTCTTTTGGACCTGGACTCGTTTTAGAGATGCTCCAACTCATCCTGAGATCCCGGATATAATATACAGGTTCTTTCATCAGCAACCTCAAATCGGTGACGGATCCAGAGGGGAGGGAAGCACAGGCCCATGACCCCCAATTTGGACACCGAAGGGGCCCATTGGCTCCTAGGGAGCCCATAGCCGACCGAACAGGTGCAGTGTTTTTTTAACACAAAACGTTACAAAACTGGGTATCTCTGGACTTCCAGGCGACCAAGGCCAGTTGTAAGCTAAGGTGATGGGCCTATGAGAAGTCAGAAAAATATTCAGTGATTGGAAAAGTTGTGAACTGGAAATCTTAAGCCCCATTTCACTGCCTAGGGGCCCCACACTGTTTCTGGGGGACCTATATGCCACTTGCAGGATCATTTCGATCGTTAAGAAGTATTCCACGTTGCCTTTCATCTCTTTGCGTTTGCTCAGAGGGCCCTGCGCTGTTGTTGGGACCCTTCCTGTTAGCGTGCCGAGGCACTCTTGTCAATCACGGACGCCTCCACGTGCTTGTTCCACTCGCGAGAAAGGCTCAGCAAGCTATAGCCGGGCCACATATCTTAACCTGCCGGGGTATTCTGGGTTGCTCCGGTGCCCTTTACGTGGGCCTCAGTCAACCTACCGACACACTTGCGATATGCTCACGGGCCCTCTACATTGGTCTAGGGCGTTTCCAATTCTCTGTCACTTGCTTAAGGCTCTACACCCTTGTCGGGGGCCCATCTGGCTCGCTTGGGCACACTCAGTCGTCTGGGGACCTTTCGCACTGAGTCTTGGGCACTTCTTTTCTGAATGGGGGACCCTACGCTCTTGTGGCGGGCCTATCTGCTAACCTGCTCGGGCACATTCCATCGTTCGGGGCCCTCTACATTAGGCCTTGGGCACATGCTATTTGAATAGGGCCCCACGCACTTGTCGGGGCCCCCTCTGTTTGCCTCCTCGGCCACACTGGATTGCTCGGGGGCCCTGCACATTGGTTCTTGGTGTTTGAATTAAGGGCCCTCTGCCCCTACCAGGGTCATCTGATGGCCTGTTCTGGTACACTCCATCTTTCGGGGGCCCTCCGCACTGGGTTTTGGGTACTTCTTATTTGAATGGAGGGGCTTACGCTCCTGTCGGGCCCCTTCTGATAACATGCTCGAGCCCATTCGATCGTGGGGGACCTCTGCATCTGATTTTGGGTACTTCCTTTCTGAATGGAGGGCCCTCCGCGCCTTTCGGGGCCCTATTTGTACCTGCTCTGGCGCACTCGGTTATTCGGGGCATTCTACCTCGTGTCGTGGGTATTTCATATTTGAACGGAAGGCCCCGCGGTTTTGCCGGGTCCCCATCTGTTAACCTGCTCGGGCACACTGGATCGTTCGGGCACTCTGCATTTGGTCTTGGGTACTTCTTGTTTGAATGGAGGGCCCTACGCTCTTTTTAGGAACCTCATCTGTTAACCTGCTCGGGCACACTCGACCATTCGGGGGCCGTCTTCATTGGGTCTTGGGTACTTCCTATCTGAATGGAGGGCCCTACGCTCTTGATGAGGGCCCTATATGCTAACCTGCTCTGACGCACTGGATCGTTCAGAGCCCTGCACGTTGCGTCGTGAGTATTTCTCATTTAAATGGATGACCCTATGTTCCTGGCGGGCCCAATCTACTTGACTGCTCGGGCCAGCGGCGGATGCGGGGGGCAGGGTGGGGGTGGGGGAGGCACGGGACCATGCCCCATGGACCATGCCGAGGTGATCTAAAGGCTCCGAAGGGCCCCTAACCGGCCATATGGACGCAGCTTTCTTACAACAAAAACACAACAAAATTGGATGCCTTTGGACCTACAGACGACCGGGAACCATCGTTAGCAAAAGTAAAGATTTCATAAGCAAGCAAAGTTAAGTTTTCGCTGATTGAGGAAGTGTTGCTAGGGGGAAATTGTGTGGCCCATTACGCTGCCTAGAAGCATTACGCTGTTACTTGCCTGGTCCCACATGGCCGCTTGCCGGGTCAATCTGATCGCCAAGGGCTTTCCACGTTGCCCTTGATCTCTTTGCATTTTGCCGTAAGGCCCAATGTGCCGTTGGGACGCTATCTGCCTCCATGGCTGAGCACTGTTGATCGATCAGGTTTTCTTCCACAGATTCGTCCCATTCGCCCTAAAGGCTCTATGCATTTTTTTTTCCGGTGCCCCATATGCCAGGGCACACTCAGTGGCTGAGGGGCCCTTCATATAAGTCTCGGGTTTTCCCACCCGCTTGGAGGGCGTTGCGCTGTTGCTAGGGCTCTTATAAGGTAAGGCACGGAGACGCTCGATGCTCAGGAGCCCTCTAAGTAGAGGGTTCCTGAGCATCGAGTGTCTCCGTGCTCTCGCCCTTTGGTCTCATTTGCGGAGGAGTCTTCACCTCTACCGAGGCTCGTGTTGTTAACCTGCCCGTGCGCTCTTGATCGCACAGGATTATTAATTTATGGTCTTGGATAATTCCACTTTGCTCGGAGGGTCCTGTGCTATGGCCGGGGCTTTATATTTCAGCCTGTTGAGGCACTACCGATCGTTTAGGGGCCCGCCGCGTTGATCTTGGATTATTTTTGCTTGTTCTGGGGACCTTATACTTCCACTTTGCTGGCCTCCTGCGGCACCTATAATCGCTCAGGTTCCGTCCCTTTTGGTCTTGGTGTCTTCGTCTTAGAGCAGCAGTGGAATATGCGCCGCTGAATTTTTACGCGCAATTGCCGAACGTAATTCTACATGCCGCCGACGTCGTATGTGTCATTTCCATTGGCTACTGAGTGTGTGACACTTATTATACCAGTGCATCACATTCTTAACATATGTTGAATGCTAGGACATGTCGCACTCCTTTATGGCGAAGGAAAAATTATGCGTTAGTTATCATCCATCAGCTGGTTACATCGCCCAGCCTGCTTGCCGTAAATACATGAGCTAGGAATCGAGTCCATGCTTGGTTTGAGAGCTGTTGGCAGCCAACTCAGGTTTATTTTGCCTGATGTTCCGAAACACTTGTCCTCAAAATCACAGCATTTAAAATGATATGTAGAAAAAGTGAGCTCTATATGCATGCATACGTAGCACGCCTAGCTTTATAGGCCTGTGCACAATAAGAAACGTTTCGTTATCTACTGAATAAATGAATAAGGAAATCTATATGTATACATATATACCCATATATATATAAATATATATATATATATATATATATATATATATATCGCACACGACTTGTCTTAAAACTATATATATATTAAAGCTATATATATATATATATACATATATCGCACACGACTTGTCTTAAAACGTAATGGCCGAAATGCACGGATATTTTTTTGGAGGGGGCCCCAAACTCTAGGGGGCTCCACAATGTTGCGTTCCCCCCCCCCTTGACGAAATCCTGGATCCACCCCTGCCTCAAGTACCTCGTCAATGTAAAAACTCTGCCCCCAAAACAAAACAAAACAATATGCAAGTGAGAAACCAGTCATGCCCGCTGACTCCGTTCCGTCTCTGGATGTGCTCTTGGATGTACTTAGGGTCGCATGGCAGGGCAATATACGAATACATGGACAAGAAAGCTGGGACCATTCACACAAAGCTTCAAAACCATGCCTTAAATGGATCACAAACGGCATGCCAGAATGACGCGGGAGTCTGAGATATCCCTTATTGCGTCACCCTGGGCGTCACCAACATTTGAGACATTAAGGGGGGGGGGGAGCAGTGGCCGCAAGTGGTAAAGCTGTGGTGTTTACACGGGGCGCAGCAGAGGAGGGAGGCCGTTCCCCGCCCCACATACGGTCGACGGGATCTGGTGGCTCGCCCAGTGATCGTTCCTTGTCCGGGAATGCATATGGATTAGTCACAGTGCACGGGATGCTGATCTGCATTCAAAGTTACGTTACATGACGGCTTTTGCGCACGTACTTTTGTGAAACGAACTTTTGCGCGCGTACTTTTGTCAAACGAACTTTTGCGCGAGTGTTTTTGTCGAACGAAGTTTTGCGCGCGTACCTTTGTCAAACAAACTTTTGCGTGCGTACTTTTGCCAAACGAGCCTTTGCGCGCGCTTTTGTCAACCAAGCTTTAGTTCTGACACGGCACGAGCTTTGTGCAGTTGTATACCTGCATCGGCAAATTAACTTTTAGGGGACACTTTTTCATACGAACTTTCTGCGACCTTACTCTAAGCGAACTTCTGCGCTTACGAGCATTTTGTTATGAACCTTTCCAGACGGACATTTTACCCAATACTGGGATATTCCTACTTTATTGCCTGATAAGTGTAGCTTACCATTTCACCTTACTGATTCTTAAGCTACAAAAAAGTTTTTGACCGTGACCAAAATATTCTATCAATTCAAGCAAAAACAGCCATTCGGACAAAAATGCGGCTGGAATTTGTAGAAAGTTGTTCGGGCCGCAGCTGTTGCTGTGGATGTTCTGGAATTATTCAGAGAAACGTTGCTGATATTGTGATAAAAGAGCTCACTTCGAGAAGTTTGGATGTTGATATTGACAATGGCTGCAGATGGTGGCTCTTTTTACGGCTTGACTGAATATACTATTCGATTGCCTTCTCACGGTCTTATCACCCGAAATCACAACCCAACTATGGCGGGAACAATGGCTCAAAGTTTCTTTCCAAGCTCCTTCGTACAAGAGCCTTTGGTAAAAAGCAAATCAGACTCGGGTCAGGATAATTTCCGGGGCCTTAGTTACTGTGAAATTTCTGCCCTCGTCCGTTGGCATCCCGCCATCTCCAACCTATCTTACCCTCTTTATCCTACCTTAGCTTTTCACATCGTGCACTTTTGACGTCGCGAAATTTATGCCCTACGTGATTCATCCTGACAAACTTAAAGTGCACAAACTTTATTCTACGGTCAAATGGCTGTCAAACTTTTGCGTACTTTCGTCCGCATCACGTCTGAGAGGCACCCTGTCCCATCCTGACATCTGGTGGCCCGTTACAGGCCGCTAGATGGCATCAGTGTTTTATAGCGTGCGTGCGAAAGAGATTGCGTAATTGGTGATGTATGACAGACATAGGCGAGTTACATATCTTTGAAGCATAGGGTAGTATGGGCTGGGACTTGCCCTTCATTTGCAATCATGTGTTGATATGAAGAACATTTTGTAAGTGCGTCCTCACTGTCTCCTGTGCTCCCGTGATGATGTATTGCGTGCGCACAAAATGCGGCAAATGAGCGAAACATTGATGAAATGATCCGAGATTTGGGCTCTTTTTCATGATCAGCTGTGTGACTCAAGACGAAGGGCGTGTGCTTCACTGAGCGTATTTTACACAGACATAGGTTTCTTATGTCTGTAAGTTCCTTTTTATCCTGACTCAGATAAAATGGACATGCATCCTTTGTCAGTGCTGCGTGGTGGATTTTCAACAAAAAAAGAGTCAGAAGGGTTTGTTTTCTTTTCTGTGATTACATGCACAGAAAAGAAAAGAAATAACGTGAATAAGACATGCAAATATGGGCTAATCTACGACCAACTAACTCGTATCGTAGCGCGAGGAGTTTACATACCGTTCTGCAGCCTTGATTGCGTGACATTTTTGTCACCCTAGAATGACCTGTACCATTCAATAATCCTGCAGCAAGTCTATGGCGGGCAGCTGCTATCCAGATTACTCTCTCTCTCTCTCTCTCTCTCTCTCTCTCTCTCTCTCTCTCTCTCTCTCTCTCTCTCTCTCTCTCTCTCTCTCTCTCTCTCTCTCTCTCTCTCTCTCTCTCTCTCTCTCTCTCTCTCTCTCTCTCCTCTCTCTCTCTCTCTCTCTCTCTCTCTCTCTCTCTCTCTCTCTCTCTCTCTCTCTCTCTCTCTCTCTCTCTCTCTCTTTTGGGGACGCCATTACTAAAGTAGAGTAGAACTAAATGGAGTTAGTAGAGAGTAGAAGCTCCATGTGTCGACGATCTATCTCAGACCCCTTTCCATCACACTCGAGCCTAAGTCAGCATGGCTAGATGACTTCGGTAGCACTGTCTGCAGTGACAGAGTGAGGAGGCTCAGTAAAATGGCTCCGGTTTCCTGTGTGTGCCTTGCCTAACAAGCGTCTTACCTCCCTCCCAGGAGGGAGGTAAGGCACTTGTCTCACACCAGAGACAGAACCCACTAACCCAAGAGCTGGTAAGTGCCGGGGCACATGACAATGCACGCATTGTTGAGCTGTGGGACAGTTTTAGCCCCCTCTCCCACCCCTTTCCTCGTTCCGCCAGTCTCCGGCGTCTCGAGAATTGACTGCGGCAGTGTTTTTAATGCACCCTTGCAGAAGACACGAATAGCCTGGCAGATCAAGTCGAAAAATTCAACACGATCACTCGCCATCACTGACTATCGAACAAGACTGCCGGCACAGGTGATAAACATAGATTGGATTGCAAGTTGTCAACTGATAATGCCAGCATTAGAAAGACGATCCGAAGTTCATCAAGTACATTTCACGGCTATGCTTGATGCGAGATGAACCCGGCTTTAGATCATCGTGAGCCCAAATTCCCCTGGCAACTCGCGGATTTTATCAGTGCAGGAGAACACGCCGAGCACCGCCCCGAGCGACCACGGCTCGAGCACGGAACGCGATTTTCAGAGTCCCAGCGGAGTCGAAAAAGGGTGGGCCAGCACTGGTGCTTCACGCAAATGCCAGTTTGCTTAAATAGTTAATAAGACATGAGCACCTATGCTTGGGAACGCGATACGCTAGCATATCTATTACACCGCGGCTAGATACGCTACAGCAATACAGCGCGTGTGCATGGAATATGGCACACGGCATGCTGCCGAAATATAATTGCGCTTTTCTCCCATCGCCAACCTGTTTGGATGTGCAGTAGTGGCCCGTGGTCGCGTTCGTCGAAAGAGAACTCACTGACACATCGGAAGAGGTTCATTAACCCGTCAGCCTTGGACCTGGTGCAGGATCACTGCTTGGCGTGTGCTCTTTATGCACGTTACGTGACTCGAAGTGGAAGTGAAAGCAGTCCTATTAAACTCATTGTACATGGAGGCTTCACAATCCGCTAATGTCAAAATCCGATTAAAACCGTCAAAAATGGCGGTGCAGATACGGCAGGCAAAAAAAAACTAACACCGATGTCCAAAAGACATCAGCAATTTGACCACTGCCGGTATCCTCGCTGGAAAGGTCAGTCCACCGTCTTGCCCACCTCACTGTTCACACCAACGTTCCAATCGCAATAGAGATAGGAGCTAGGGTGATTGCTACTACAAGTGCGCTGCCGCATAATCCGTCGCTGCATCTGCGGAAGACCCACTCGCATCAACATTGCTGATGCGATGCCCTCGCGCTGGCACGCGACGGTCTTTTGCGACGCCCCGCGCTTCTTGTTTAACCAGGCCGAGACCGCCATTCACCCAAGTTACTCTGAAGCCGCACCAGCGGCAGGGTGAGACCTCTGACCTGCCCCCGGCTGGCTGGTGCCGCCGGCGGTCGTCCGTCACTGCAGGCTGCTGGTGGGTTGAGCAGTTAGAGTTCTCACCACCGTGTTGCGGACTGCAGGCCGCAGCGGACAGCGCGTTCAGGAGGGGGGGGGGGGGAGGGGGCAGCCCGTGTGGGTGTCCGATACGCTGTCTGTGCTCGTTCCTGAACGTTGACTGCGAGCATGTTACCACCAATACTGAGTCAGTAGCAGTGGCGTCACTTTCTGGAATTAGCCGGGTGGAAGGGGTTCTGAACCAACAAGGTTGACCTTATTTGCTACAGACTCTTATTTCTCCCTGGATTTTGCACACTTTGATTTATGTCTCTGAAGACAAAATACAATTTTTGTCTGTTCCAAAATTGTTTTACGTTGAGGGATGATTTCCCATTTAAACCCAACATGACACTGACCATGATGATCTATGACGATGATACTGACAGTGATGCGTTTAGGCTACCAGTTAGCGTACCAGCACTTGTTACATTTCATTTGACCAGTATGCCTTTTTTGCCTATATGCATCGGGGGGGGGGGGGGTCAGAAGAGCATTCAGGGGACCCAAGTGAGCATTGGAGGGTTGGGGCAGCCCTCCCGAAATATGCAAAGTGACACCATTGAGCAGTAGGCATTTTCAAGTTTTTTTTTTGGGGGGGGGGGCATTTCACCGGAATGCTTTGGAGGCACACGGTTCTTAAATCTAGGAGCCTCATTTCGCTCTCTGTCAACTGAGTTTTTGGACGTGTTGTCGCTGCAAGTTTTCCGGAAAGATTTAGAAACATTTTGTTACCATGTCGCCTGTGACAAGATTGATGTCGCTGCTTAAAGGTTTAGATTGTCGTGATACCTTGCACCACGCACGTGACTTTGAAGGCGATAACAAGAATCCATTAGGACTGTGGTCACCTATGTCGAGATAACAGCCGCATGCGACAAGACATTTTTCGGCTTTGCGGCAAAATAAATCGGGATCTGGCGGTGCAAGGTGATGCAACCGTGCCTGCAACATCGGAGCGGGTGAGCTCTACGGAAGTGGGTGCGATGCGTTCTCAGTCACCTACGGCGTTAAGACTCCGGACCTTTTCGCCAGATTCGCACACCAAATCTGGAATTGAGCGGAAAAGCTTGTCAAAAAAGTCACACAGGTGTTGTCTTGGGCCAGCCAAGTGACGCTCGATAAGGTTTGAACAAACCAGCGAATTGTAAACAAGCCCGTGGGCTGTGCCGTGGTGCGGCCCACGCATTCGTCTGCGGTCGGTGCGGTGACTCATTATCCAGTCCATGAGCTTGCTCGGAATAGTCATGAAAGCGTGCACGGGTTAGGGCGGGTATTACTGCAACGCCAGTCGTAGTTCACCATGACATGTGTCATGGTCAAGTTTTGTGAGTGGTATTACTATGCATGAGTAAGATACCTGCTTATGCCATAGATTCTTACCAATTCTTTAAAAATGATGACTGGGTGCGCTATAGTTGACACTTTGAGTAAATATTATGAAACCATAGTTTTCAAGATCACCTGCCAGTAAAACCAAGGGTCCCATACCAGCAGCGTGCTTACTCCGCTACGTGAAAATACCAGCTATGGAGCTGGGCCGCGGAAAGCGTTCCTAGGGTGTGTTACTTGTCTGGAACGCTCTTGTCGACGCATAAAATGCTGTTGGCAATCGGCAGCATGACATTTGACATATCATAGCTTTATCATGAAACGTAAGAAATATTGTCGTTTAATGTCATGTGTGTCCACTTTCTTACCTAAACCATATTATGATTTATTTTCTTAAAAATTGTGAGATGGGGTTCCGGTCCTCTTCTTAAAAAGATGCCACCCAGTGTCCAGTGCTGATTAGAATGCACGTCTTACACCTTCTGTTGCGTTTAACACTAAACCTGGATCAGGCGGGCTGACGGGGGCACAGATACTTCAACTGTAAGACAATGCGTGTATCTGCACGTGAAGTCTGAGGGGTCTTTGAATTACACTCCCGGGAGTGCTTTTTTCCACAGGACTGAGACAGTGCGCTATGTACATCCACCACACAAGTGAGACAGGGGCATTGGTATTCGAGCTTTGAAATACAGCCGGCCATTAACGTGATTTGCGACGACAGATATCCTCCGCAGCTGAGTGTGTCGTTAGGCCGCAGTGCCTCTACAAATACAACCTCTTTCAAAGACATTCCGAGACCTATGGCGAGCATTGCACGGTTCCGCCGAAGTCCGAATGGATTGGCACGTCGATGTGGTCAGACGGCACTTAATGCAGTCTGCGGTTTCCGGCCTTGAATGGGATTTGTCACCTCAACCGTCCCGGCAGGAAATGCCGATCGCCTATCGTGACGCCGGCATGCTGCCTGACACACACCTGCTGCAGTGTTTCATCTGGCCCCAGCCCACCGGCCCCGACTCTTGTGCTAATGCCAGGCTACCGGTGAGGCCTCTGCACTCGTATCTTGTCCCCTATCGCCGCCGCTGTTGTGGTTTCGAGGCTTCTTACAGCCGATCCGTGTTCGCTGTCCATCTGGTCCCAGGTGTGATCGGAAAGCACTCGGGCCTGCCAGATGTGGCTCTGGAAACTGAGCGACATTCGGCACAGAAGTCGAAGTTCTCAGGGCTGCGGTTCTGAGAACCCAGACCCAGCCCTCTGGTTGGACTGATATGGACCTAGCCTCTGGTTCTGACCCTCAAGCTCCTATCAGTCGCTTGGACTCTACGACTCCACGTAACACGCCCAACTGGTTTTGCACCTTCTTTGTTAATGTTGTGTTTCTTGTCATGTGTGCAACGACCGAGCAACCCTTTTCAGCCTACGCCCTTCAAACGGTACGGGGCTCATCAATATCACACCGCGCGGGCTTCCCATGCTGAATATCATACCGCCAGCTACCCCGAAGTGAATATCATACCACCGGCTACCCCGAAGTGAATATCATACCGCCGGCTACCCCGGGGTGAATATCATACCGCCGGCTACCCCAGACTGAACATCATACCGCCGACTACCCCGAGGTAACTATCATACTGCCGGATCCGCTGGGCTGCACATCTCTAAAATCCTCTGCCCCAAATTAGCGTTTGCAAAATTATGTCACGCTGCGCTGATAGCCTGCCCTGATGCATCTTACGCACTGACTAAGAGGCCCTTAGCCAGCGCGGTGGGTGGGAGCTGGCCGGGCGGGGGGCTCCTCTGAGCGCGAGCTCACGCGAGCCGCGCACCAAGGGCGTGAGTCACCACCCAGCTCACCGCTGGTGCACGCTCACCCGAGCCGAGCATGGGTCAGAGCGCTGGGCGGTCGACGAGAGCCCTCGTCCACTCCGGCAGCTGCAGAGACCGACATGGTCGCTGCCAGTTTTGGTCGTCCATCAACGTCTCCTCCCTCCCCCCCCCCCCCCCCGAGTGATTTATCGGGTGCATGTTGCGCAGGGACCTCTGTAGAGGCAGACTGTGAACGGTGTTATGCAATCATGCGAACAAAGAAACAAAAGTTACAGGAGCACTTGAGGGAAAAGGTTTTGAAAGAATGTGTTCTCATATAATCAAACCGGTATTGTGGAGAGCATACAATGAGGCACTTAATCGGACTAATTTAATCGTGTTTTAGAATGTGTATGCAACATAAGTGGGAAGAATGTTTACGACAGCAAGGAACCGACTCGGTTGCACTTGTTCAGGTTCCTGAGGGTGGCCTAAATTACACACCTCCTGCTATGTGTGAGTAATATTGCACACATTGCACTCACTTCTACGATAAGTGAAACATGGTCGTCGAGGTCTTGTTTGGGCCAGCAGGCGCTGGTGTTTTGAGGCCTGCCGCGGATAATTGTGACCAATATAATCCTTCATAACTGTCATGCACGCAGTGGCTGTCCCGATATGGAGAGCTATTGTGTTGGCTGTCAACCGACCACGACGGGTGTGGCTGTGACGGATTTATGACCTGATTGGACAAAGCGTGACAGCTTATTACAAAGTGTTATCTCTGAATGCGCGCTGGTCCGCCCCTGGTTGGCTTGCACGCATGCAGGAATGTTCGCTTTTATGGTGGAACAAATGGAACAAAACGGGTCATTGATAGCCAAAATCAACGCATCCGTCGCACCCATGTAACTGAGTTGACGCTGCGGTATTCATTTGTGCATGCCTTCCGTCTCAAACAACGTGCAATGTTCATATTATAGCTCGATCAAAAGCACCATTATGTGGCCACGACAGTGACTCATTTCACGCAAAACCACGATGACACTGTACGATCCAGAGCTCCTTTCTCCGATCCTCAAAGACAACATTTGGGGTCCGATATACGGCTTCCGGAAATGGCTTCTGTTTAGCCCTGTCAGCGTACCAGAGATTTGCGCGCCCAGCAAGACAGCAGTGCTACAACACCGGCTCCATCCGCAGTCCCAGCATCAGACAAGGCAGCGAGCAGCCTCCCCAGATAAGGCTCTTTCTCGGCCGGCTTCGGCGACTGATCCTTCGAGGCATCCCGCTCCGCACCACAAGCCGCCCGACTCAGGCTGCCCGTCGACGGCCGTGCTCGGCTCTCGCTCCCACAAATCGGACTGCCCACCGCCACCCGAGCCAGGCCATGTGTACCCGACTCGGGCCGCCCACCACCGCCCGCTCCACCCACATATACACGTGACTCGGGCCGCCCATCCTCACCCCATCCGCGCCAGGTGCACGTGTACCCGACTCGGGCCGACAACCGCCACCCGCTCCGTGCACATATCGACATGACCCTGGTCGAGCGGCCGGCCACCGGCGCGCGCCGCTGTGAGAAAGCCAGCTGGCTGAGCGGAGTCATATATGCATAATATGGTGGAGCATGGTGCTTGTGAACCTGGTTTTGCTGTGGAGGCTGGACCTGAGTGCGGGGAAGACTTACGCAGCCGCGGCCTAGCCCGACTCGGACGTACACAGCATTGCAGTCCCCCGTTTGGTGACATACTCAGAGTTGCAGTCTCCATGGGGAGCTTGTGCTGTGGTAGAAAGTGAACATGACGTAACGGAACAATTTGCCAGGAGTATGTCGTGTTCGAAGGTTAACCGCGTGGCTTAATTGTGGGCAGCGAGTGGGCAACGCAACAACACCTTTGTCATGAAAATGTTTGGTGCCTTTCCACTCCTCTTCGTGAATAACAATGAACCATTAATCGTTTTCTGTTGGAGATCAGCCTTAGAAATTTGGGACATTGCTCTTGTAAGTCTGACGAAACCGTGCATTTTATCTGGATTTTCACCGAGGATGTGAGTGCCAGGATAACTGATAAGTGTTCTGTATGCAAAGTTAATTCAAGGTCGAAAAAATGTTTTTTTCGGAACAATGTCTTCAAAGCACCGCTGCTGAAAGACTGGTGAAAGTTGTGATCAACGCTGCCTGTTCATGGCTGTAACCGCTTTGGTTAACTTACATTCATCCAATTCGAAAACAAACTGGAAAGCCCCATGCCCTCCATGTGGCCAATACACGCGAACGTCTCTGTTCAGGTTGCATTCCGTTTACACAAGTAAAATCCTTTACTGAGAAGATTCGAAGATTCGATCTTTGGGTATCATTGACTGATCATTTTCTATCCGAAATATGTTAGGGCTGTAATTCATGCTTGCGGGTGTCTGCAAACGGAAGGAAATGCATATTATCAGCAACGGGAAGCAGCCTCGGCACCATTATACGGCAAGTACATCTTTAATATAAAAGTAACATCACCCTAACATGGGTAAAATATGCTCAGATGTGTTCAAAATACATGAAAAAATTGCTGATGTTCGGCCCAATCACATCACCGATTGGCAGCTCATATCATTTGCATTCCAGACAGAGTTGCCGGCAGTGAGGCTGTTGCATTCAGACCGTCCTAAAGTTGGCGATTTTATGGTGAGGACATCGACACGTTTATGTATTTCAAGGCAGAGGATGTTATGTGTGAATGAGCAGCTGGTGTGTGCGCAAAACTTAGCCATGGAAACGGCCGCCATTGTCTTCGGCATGTTGAAAAGTCATCGTGAAATCTCCAGTTTTTGTCTTCGATTATTTCGTGTTCAATGCGTGCAATTTTGCCAGCTATTTGCTGGGATGTAAGATAAGACGCTACGTTCGTCATCTTTGTTATGCTGATAATCCGTTAGCTGTCAGCATGGTACATGTTTGCACTAAGGTAGCTCACAGAAATTTATTCTTACGCAGCTGAATCGTCCCCTCGATTGCTCCACGTAAGCAAACGACAAACAAATCACCGTACAGTAAAGAAAAAGAGCAGTATTTCATCAAGACGATTGGAGGCGTATATTTGATCCCCACGCTGCGCAGATAGGAAGCAAACATGCATACTATGTATATGTAGCACACACGCAGACCGCCGTCCTACCCAAGACCGCACCGGATCGGAACAGTCCCGCAAGAACCCCCCAAGACGGAGGGTTCTGATGACTCCTCGTTCCTCTCACACCACGGGATGTGTAACACCAAGCAGCCCCCCCCCCCCCGCAGTCATCGTTGACTCATTAGCGCAGTGAGTCACACGGTAGTGTGTCAGACTGGTGACTAAAGTCTTCCATATGCTCACACCGACGGCCGGTGACGAAGACCACTGGCCCTGCCACCTAGCGGACTCTGGCATAAGCTATGCCGCCTGCCCGCCCATTCTTTCAGAGTCGGTCCCATCGGCTGAAGTGGGTGTAGCCCAGAGATGTCATCGAGCGCCTTCTGCTTCGAGTCCCGCAGAAGCCGGCGATCTGTGTGTCGCCGAGCTGCGCGCTGAACCTCCTTCAATAGATAATTCAGATATCTTCGCCTGGTGTTATCGGCGGGCAGCGCTGGAGGGGATTGGTCCTTGCGAGAAGATATCTGTGGAGTAAAAGGGTTGAAGGCTACGGCATACTCTCATAACTCATTTGACATCGCTTATGTTGTCGGTAGACTTTTGATTATGACGTGCATAGGATAATTCCAGTGGGTAGTCCGTCCCGATGACTCAGTCGGTTAGGGCGCCTGCCTTTCGATCCACCCACCCGTGGCGGGGTGAGTTCGAATCGCTTTAGGCGCTCGCTATTTGGCCTTGACAGGTATGGCCTGCGCCCGGTGGCAGCGGCCGCGATAACAGGTCAGTTGACATCAGAGGGCAGGACGGACCGTGCCAGGCACAGGGATACGTTAACTTTCGCCACCAAATTCTGCCTTTGACATGGCATTGCGCGATCGGATGGTAGAGGTCAGGGCTCACACAACAAGCACTGCTTATCGTGCGCTTTGATCGCAGAAATCCATTTAAAAAGTTCGGATTAAATCTTTCAACACAAAATTATATCGGGTTTAAAAACAGTGATACCTGCCTTATGGCAGCGTTTTGGCCCAAAGCGTTACAGCCGAAGGCAAGGTGCAAGCGTGGCAATAGTTCAACTGTTCATAGATAGGTGCGACTTAAAAGTTGTTTTGAGAGACACACTTATTCTAAGTTTAAGGATACATAACGTAGTACATTTATGCAGTAAGCCCAGTTCCGTCCACAAAACTTTCGTTGGCAGGCATCAAACCGGAAGGTCTCGCGTGCCATACCATGTGGACGGCGCACGATCACAAAACCAGGTCATTACAAATGCGGTCAGGGGCTGCGAATGTCACTGAGTGACAGAGCGCCGGCCGCAATGGGAGCTGTTTGTCGGCGGCTCGTACGCTCCCATGCGGGTAATTGCCAGAGTATGACGGTAATCAGGTAATGACTGTATGATTACCGGTGAGCTTGCTCGCACGTAGCTGCGCCGCCGGCGTATCCGCACCTGAGCTGACCCTCAGATGACCCCATTCACCCTCGGACCCTCGCCGTGGTCGCCTCGGGCAGCTCGTGATTGGCACCCGCCCACGCACCCCGCAGCCTCCCAGCCACCGCTTCCCTCACCCCAGCTAACCTCAGATGTCGAGGGGTTAACTCTTCCGCGCGAGTGACGGCCAACGTGCCCACCCCGCCCCCTCCCCTCCGCGCTGCGTGACGGGGCGCGAGGAGTGGGAGCACTGCGTGGAGGTACAGAATCCGTACCGGGAGACTTTCGCGTGCGAATCACGCGTGTGCTGCTTGTGCGTGCGACAGCGACCGCGAGTAACGCGACCTTCAAAAGCACCCTGGCCAACTGTGTGCCAAGCAGGTGACTGAAGTGATAAACTTAAATTGTCTCGCAGCACTTCTTTGTTTACTCGCACCGTCGCTTGGTGTGCCTCCTTCTGTGTCTTAAAAATCTGATAGATTTTTAATCCCATGTGTATTGCATATGCATCGAAATTATATATATCCACTTTGCGCAAGCGCACAAAATGGATACATATCAGCATCATCACCACCACCACCACCACCATCACCATCATCATCATCATCATCATCATCATCATCATCATCGTCGTCGTCGTCGTCGTCGTCGTCGTCGTCGTCGTCGTCGTCGTCGTCATCATTCCGATGCGGTCGTCCGCCGTTTTCTGCGGTTGATGACAGCGGATGATTGCAGCAAGGAACATCATGCAACCGTATCCGGCACGAACCATATCCAACCCGGATTTGGCGCACTGCCCACGTTACATAAGCAGCGGCTGTGAGACCGAACACTTCTCAATGAAAGTAGTCTTTGTAACGACCTGCCTCTTGTTGCATGTTCCAGTTCTTGGCAGTGCCAACTGGGCGGGTTCCGATTCCAACAACAACAACCGATTCCACTCTGCATGATATCGCCAACACCAACCCAGACGTGATGAAACACCATTCTAAAGCGATCCTTGCGCAATGAGGCACTCTAGCTCCATTAGAGCGGGGTCCACTTCAGGTGAGGGCTTTGGAATGGCCACGCGAGCAGCGGCCGTGTCCAAACGCGGCGTATAACTCCGGGCGAGGCAGCCTTCGCCTCGCGAGCTCCGCACTCTCCATCTGCATAACGTGTGCGTACGCATTTCATTGCGTCGTAAACCGGCCTATCGGTGCGCCTTGCGCGGCATCGCGACGGCGGGGCCGCTCGTTAAACGCATCGTGTGCGTCCCGGCACGGCATCGGTCTGGGAGGCGCTCCTCTGAAGGCGTGCGCGCCGGCACCGATGCCATTACAGCCGGCGGTAACGACTGATCTGAGCTCAGAGCTCAGCGGCTCAGAGTGTGAAGCGGACAGAAGATCCGATCAGACGCGAGCAGTCAAGAGACTATCCGATCGGTGGGTTCTATCACCAATTTTATGGTTCGAGATGCTCTCAGCATCGGGTGCAGGTGACTCGAGATAAAACCATTCTCAAGCACAGCTGGCATCTGCGAATAGCGCTGTCCGCGGACAAAGCTGTGCTCAGGCCGGATGGACGTCAGACAATGGTTTCCTCTGAGTGGACTGGGCTGAGACAATGTGTCAGACATAACAGAGACAAAGGTGTCTGCAGATTGGACTGTCCTCGGATGGATCCCCTCAGACTGAACCCACTTCAGACCGGGCTGTCGTCAGACTGGACTGGGCTGGACACTGCAATCAGCGAGCTGTCGTAACACTATTCTGTGACCCAGATGAGACCTTCGCATGTCAAACGGCAAGAAATGCACCCTCTCCTTAAACCAAGCCCAACTGTCACCATGGGGGCCATTTTTCTGCTGGCGAACGGCCTCTAGCTGACAGTCAACCAAAAATGGCCGCTTCTCAGAGAGCTGCAAATGAAGTCAAGTCCACGAGACACGAACTTAGGGATTCAAAGACTAATCTCATTTATTCTCGAGGTACAAAGACTTACCACACCCAGCACGGTAAATTCTGGTCTTATTTAGCCGATCGTGACGAGAGATAACGCCGTCAAAACCGACGGTGCGAGCACGCATCACTAACAATACAAAGTCGTGGGGCATCTCACTTCATCTGTGTGCAGTGATCGGTTTAGCAGCAGAGCACTGATGACATATATTTAGTCGTGGATATGAATTTAAGCCACGAGCCTCACCTGCAGGAGTCACATCGTAGTAACTGTGCCAAGCTAGCGAGCGCATTCACATTAACTTGCTCACGGCTCTAGGGGCTACATGTTCCACAGAAATGTCACTAGCTGGAGCTGTGGCCAGATCCTTTGTACCCGCCTACTGCTATTCAAATTGTCTGTTCTCGTTGGATAATGTGAGCAAGATTATTATTACACCTGCTTATGTTCAATTGATGAAAGGTGATGGGCAGCAGCATGTGTTCCTGCAGGGGTGGTAGGGGATATCGCGCTTTGTTCCTTTTCATGCAACGAGTTGAATGTTAATTTTCTCCGAAGTTGTCAGGCGGCTGCTTCTTTACCCCTTAATCCCCCGTCCACGCTTACAAGATATGTCACGCAAACTTTAATTGCAGTTCTTTCCAGCCCACCTGCCTTAAAGTTAAGCTTATTGGGCAAAGTCCAGACATGCATCGGCTGCTAGTGGTTAAACCATTTTCTGAGAGATTTCAGGGCTGGGTCTGTCTGAAATATCTAGCCACCAATCCTGAGGGATTTGTGTAAATTGTTTAAGAGGTTTACCTAAAGGTTGGTGAAAAACCATAGATACTTGTCGCGACAATGTTCGAAATCAGGAAAAGGCACATTTCTTCATATTCGTAATCTCAACAACTCACGAGTACACGATGTCGTCACGATAGCTTGTGTTCACTTTTTTGTCAAGTTACAAGCGCGATCCATTGTGGTAATCATCGGGATTGACTCCGAGGGGGACTTCCTGACCTCAGCTGTCGTCGAACATGAAGCTGGTCGAGCAACCAGAGGAATGTTGGGATATTGTAGTGGACTTTCAGGGGCCGCTGACCGAAAAGACATTTCTTTTGCTCAGTGACGTAGCCAAAGGAGGGGCTCTGGGCGGGGGGGGGGGGGGGGTCATCGCCCGCCCTGTAGGTGGCGATCTATGTCATATCATAAACAAAGAAATTCAAGTGATGATCTAAAGGCCTGGTCAATCTCGTCTAAGACTCATTAAGGTAGTGTTTGTCATGTCGAAAAGGCGTCACAGGTTATCAGTGCGGCGTGGCAGCAGTCATATCAACTTTGTTGCGGACCGGTAAGATTCTAGCATTTTACTGACGCAGGATGCTGGGCAGAACAGCTACGTTAGGCCAACTTTTGCCAGCACTTGTTACTCGTATAGATCGCACAAACTGCGATGAAAATGACCAAAATTGTCGATTTATCTCAAAAACCTCGAATCCTCGACTTCTTTTACAGCTTCATGGCCCTCTATCACCGGTACAATGATTGCACAGCCCCGCAACTGACACCAAACGTAAGAAAGCGTTCTGCTGCTGCAGAATCATGCGGTGGTATGAGCAACAGCAAGTGTGAAGCCTTAGCCAGGTCCGAGTCCGGTCACTCCAACGCGTATGGCTGGTCTGCCCTTCTAGTTCACATGGCCTACTGAAGTTATTAGTTTGTAAATGGATTGGCCATACCGACTCATCGACCACAAATGAACAACACAAATAGGGCAGTTCGACACCTATAAGCTTACATCACACGACACCTGTTGGCACCGTGATATGATCTGGAATAATTCAGCTGACCAATTGGCACACAACATAACCATTCAATGAACAACATCAACACAACCAAAAAGTAGGAAAGAAAGCTGAGATTGGCTGCAACTAGAAGCGATAAAAGCCGGTAAAGGTTCCAAGGATCATGTCACAACTCGGTTCCCTGTGTGAACATAGAACATTGCCCCCGTCAGAATGCCACGGAGGTGGTAGTTTTTCTTCGCCATCAACACACGCACGCAAACACGCACACACGCAGGCACACCCACATCCACACCCACACCCACACCCACCCACCCCCACCCCCACACACACACACATATATATATATATATATATATATATATTATATATATTATATATAATATCTAATATATATATCTATAATAGAAGTATTGGTGAAATATTTCACATAAAAATGTGATATATAGAGGGCTCCGCTGGCAAAAACACACACACACACATATATTTATATAATATTATTATATATATTCTATATATATATATATATATATCATACATATATATAATTAATATAATCTAATATTATATATATATATATATATATATAATATATGTGTGTGTGTGTGTGTCGTGGTTGTTGTGTGTGTGTGTGTGTGTGTTGTGTGTATTTTAGATCCTTCACCAAATTATGCCTCTGGTACGCCGACCGTCGACGATCATGCGGCTTTTGCATTTCTGTCTGCCCTCTCTTGACCGTGCATAACTTTTTTGTCTTTGCGTGTCCAACTGATCCATCAGGCTTGCTCCTTCAATAAGATCCAGGGATTTAAACAAGGTAGATGCTCCCCTTGAGTTGTTTAGAGCGAGTGTCTGACTGTTGTGGCAGTGACAGATTCAACTGTTGTCGTGGTGACCTAATTGTGACAGGCTGACACACACACACACATAAAAATGTGATATATAGAGGGCTCAGATAGCAAAAATGGTTTGCAACGCTCAGAATATCACATCTGGAAGAGAAATCAACGTTAAAAAACCACCCAATCTGGGAGAGGCTGTTCCACAATCAAAACACATTTAGAAATTGTTGTTGTCACGACAGAAGGCGGAAAGAACGGATTGTCCAGACTGATACAGGTTCAAAGATAACTGAGACGTCTCGTTGCAAAATGTTGGCATATATATATATATATATATATATATATATATATATATATATATAATTAAATACTCATTGTCCTCGAGTAAAGAGCTGCTTATCTTGTATGAAACAAATTTCCAAAGAGGTCAGCAGATCAATGCGTTTGGTGCCGATTTGAAATTTCTCATCTCAATTTCCGACTCTGCAATGTTGAGTTCTGCGCCAACTTTGCACGTTGCGGAATATAATGGTTGCCCGTTGCACCTAACGCTGCAAACCACACTCCATGTGTCAAATTAATATCCCGACAGGTGCGGAAAAATGGTGGGTGTGCCTCAAATGCTTTGAATGTTTTTTTCCGGAAGCGGTCGAGCAAGCATTTCTTTGCTTGCAATTACCGGTCGCGTGCAGAATAGAAAAAAAGTGACAGACTGCTTCATGACTTTCAATGAAACAAATGAATTCCAGATGATGACGGAAACTGAGCACGTCAAAATGGGACAAAACTGTTTTGTTTTCCTATGACGCACACAGCCAGTCCATGAAATATAGTCGGGTAACATGAAAATTCAACGAAGCAAGTGAACTGATTCAGGTATCATGCGTATCACTGAAGCTCTGTTGATTCCCGCAATGAGGCCCTGTGCCATTGTCTATGGCAGAATGTCGCGGAGGAATGTCGCAGATGATTCATGCTATAAGCGTGTGAGAGGCGGTCTCTGCAGTGGCGCTGATGAAGGGCACTTGTGGTGGCAGTGACCGAATGAGTTTTGTGTGAACGTTTGATGTCTGATTGTATCACAGCTTGCTGACGCACGTCCGGTCAGAATCAGGGCGTATCATTCAGATACAAAGGAGAACGAAAGTTGTACCGCCCACAAATAAGCCAACCGGGATTTGCGAACACCGATCGGTAATTTTGTAGCTGTTCGATGGGACGATCTGTGCGGACCAGATGCCGGTCAGACGAGTCCAGTGATGTTGTATTGGGGGCCACATATGAGCCGGACATTATGATGCCAGCTGTGAGCTGATGCTTTTGGAGGTATTCAGACTGGGATTGGCAATTGACAGCGTTGTCCATTGAGATGATGGTTGTGGTATTTCAGTATGGTGTGACTTACCTTTCATGGTAAGCTTGGGCAACACAGTAGATCACCCTTACAAACAACACCAATGCTTAATTTTAGTGCAGTCTTAAAATAAAAACTTCCCCCAGTATGCAAAACATCGACGACATCACCGCAAATACCCCTTGCCAACAAAACGGGTTGCACTTTGCGGTGTATGCTCTACACTTACAGCGTAAATAAATGCCTTTTGGCACCAACAGACTACAAAGCCGTACAAAAATCAAGCACTATGTGTACCGGGTTTCAAATCCAACGCGCACTTTTGCTTAGAGGAAGCCAAGGCAGAGTCCCTCGCGACTCGTTCAAGCCTCACAGGAACCCTAAGCTTTTCACAGAGTCACTTGAACCCTGAGAGCACAATGCCCAGATTTTAGTGGCTGAGTTGTTTCACATTTCTACCCCGTCTGTGAAAATTTGAGGATCCCGCATCTCACAGTTCTTGCTATTGACAACGTTAAACAGATATTGTTACTCGCGGCACGAATCGACTACTCTAGAGCCTAGTTTTATTATATCACGTACGAATGCTTGCTTGAAAACGTCATTAAATGAGGACTTCCTGGAAGGTTGATTATCTATGACGTAACAACACATGGTGCATCTTTGGACGCTGCAAACAAAATGTCGCCAGTGTCACTAAGCCTTATATCCAGTACCCATCTCGCTTCTCCCCATCTTTATGCATCGGGTATGACCTCAGCCACTCAACACTCGACTGTTTGCTGCCGGAAATGACCAATTCAGGTGGTGGGCTGCAGTGCTGCACCTCGAACACGTGACCCTACTGACTGGTCACTTCTTCAAGCAGCGATGGAGAGGAACATGTTGCCCTGGTTTGTGGCTTTGGCCGTAAATGGGGAATCTGAAACCGATGTGAGACCTCTGCAGTTTACATTGTGCTGTTTTCCGTTTGTTTCTGTGAAGTTAAGCTTCCGGTAGTGTAATGTTTTTGAGGGTTAGCAATAGCTGTATCGCTTCCGCAAATATTCATCCCCACATCATCTGGAAATTCGTTAAACATCTGGAATAATTGAATGTGAGTATGTACAAAGGCGAATATCTACAAAACAAGTAGGACAATTTGGGATATGGAAGCAGATACAACACTCTCACATCGCCACTTGGCAGCAGAAATGAATTAATTAGCCGGGGTTCGCCGGGTGTAGCAGCCAGCTGGCTAACAATAGACAAGACCCTCGCGCGAGCCCATCGTGTTTGCCGCATTACATGAAGGCTAATGGTCCATGGTTACGCAATGGCCTGTATGGTCCGTGATCAGTGGCTTTACATCTTTCTTCAGCATCACCGATTATGTCTGCCACTAGTAGGTTGTTAAAATGCAAGAGAGCGTGCATATACTACTCAAGATTCATGTTATTACCATCCTTGGCCTCTATTAAGTCGCAATACACCCCAGCTCGATGAGTCTTCCAAGAAAATATCGCAGCAACTTAACCGTATCTTCAAAAGTGGAAGATCCGTGTTCTTCAACGAGTACTGTCCTGACAGCTCAGGTGGCACGCGACACCCTATCGCCGTGTATCGGCGGCGATGCTGGTGGTCCGAATACGCGGCTGCAGTTCGACAGCTCGTGTTGAAGATGCCATCGCTCTGGACCCGGTCGTACCCACTGCACCGGCAGCGAGGCTCACGAGGGAGCCGACTGCCCACTTGCGTGGTGACACCAACCGGCGACGCTGGTCGATTTGTCGTTGATCGAAAACATATTAGCCTTCGTTGGAATGGATGGCTCTCACTAATGCAATGGCTTTCAACAGCCAGGTGGTTCCTTCTTATTTGTAACATTTAAGTCGGTGGAAGGTATTGAGCGCATCTGACGAATATATTGGCCAGTCTGAAAGAGAGCACATACCGAGCTGACCAACACTGGCAGAGGAGACCACGACTGGTCAGACCTTGGTCGATGCAGCACATGACTCCTCGCTAAATGCACTGCGAGTGGCGTGACTCACTCTCCATGCTCATTAAGCAGCTGTCCCAAACCGGCTGATTAATTTTTAATCGAATTTTATTCAAACCGCTGTCTTTTGGAACTTCTGAGATCCATTCAGCTGACCTAATTAACCTGAATTAATCCTTAATCAAGGCATAGAGTCCAGTCCATCAAAAGCATTAGTCACAGCGCCATAGTTCTAGCCAAATTTCTTTCATTCCGTTCCAAACCGGGTTCATTTGTTTGCGAACAGGCAATATGAAGGCGAGGTGAGCGAACAATGCCCAAACATCCCTGGCATGCTGCCGCTGACGTGTTTGTCACCAGCGCTGAGGGGACGTCGAGTGTACACTTGTCACGGCGCTCACAGGTCAAATAACGAACAAGCCTACGCGTGCGGGCAACATGCCGGCCGCAATCGGCTCCTCCCTGGAACAGATGGTGAGATGCGCAGCTGAGACTGTGGAATATCCGTGTCGATCAAAGCTGAAATGAATGGTTCGGTCGTGAGGTCAGCACGAACCAGTGGATTAGCGGAGTAATTTGAATACAGTTGGCTATAACCCGGTCAATGATGGAACCACGAGGATCTTCCAACAATACAAATTAGTTAAGGGTCACTTTAAGGATTATGTGGCTCAACCAATTCTCTTCATTTTGCCGCTTTCCATCCTCTCACGTGGAGTTCTGCATGCATGTGCGTGCCTGTGCTCGCGCGCGCATACACGGTGGGTGGTACGTTACAATCGGGAGCTGCTAATGTCTTTTTTGCGTTTGTGGTGCTATGCTTTTCCTCGTGCTCATTACGAAGGAAAGTATTGTCGTCACGCAAACGCAGCGACTGAAAACTAGAAACAGAGTCCCTGCGCGCGAGCGGACCGCCTCCAAACTCGGCCAAGCCGATCCCAGAAACGCCGTCTCGCATCCAGCAAGCGATCATCACGCGTAAAAGTGCGTGCTGCCCTCAGCTTGTGTTGTTTCCGGTCCGCTGATGGAGCAGGGGACGGAGGTGACAAACGACGGTGTGCGAGGAGAGAACGGGCCCATCTGACACGCCCCTTGAGTTACACGGTCGCGATGACGGCGCTAGATCTAGGGCAGTCGAAACTGCAGCTCACCTTACTCGCTACCTGCGACCTTTCACACGGCGCTTCGTAACACAGTGTATTATACATATGAGCCCCATCCTCGGCGCGTACGCCTCATTGGCGACAGTTCCGTCGTCACTGACGCCCGCAACCGCCGCCTCACGGGCTCCCTGTGATACCGAGGGCTGACGACGGTCTGTCTGTGTTCTGGATCGCTCCTTCTCCCTCAGAGACCGTGGAGGGAACCCGTCCCGTGCCCGTCCCATTGTGGTGCGCCTCTCCCGCCTCGGGGTCCGTGGAGAGTGGTGGGTCGGCTCATCCTATCGGCACCGATCGGAGCAGCCGGCGTTGGAAAACAAACAACAGAAGAAAGGGGCCGAATTCCTGTGGTCGTCTCGGAGCTGCTGGGTCGGGCACGCGTTCATTCGGTTGCGGACCCAGTGGGTTGGCGGTAGATTAGTGTAACCTTGATGTATTGAATAGTGTACTTTTACCCTTTTTACGGTACGGTTATATATGATAGGACAAGGACCTGATTTGTCATTAAGTCTGAAATGCACAGAACTAAGAAAAACATGAATGAAACTCATAGAATGTCGCCAGTTGTATCAAGAAGTCAAGAAATTCCACGTCGGAAGCGTTGTGTTTCATCATCAAGTGCTTATTCGTCATTTCACGCGTGCAGTACTTTATTATTTGGTCCTATGCCACCAAGTTGGCAAACGTCGCTTCGGTTTATCCCAGATTCTAGGCATTTCCGATTTAGTACCAAATTTCGTCCCTGGGAACAATACAAGCGTGGAAGAGGCTGTTACGAAGGTAGCTGAGGATACCTGACTTGTCATGGGGTCGAAGAGCAGTTCTTCAAAACAGCTTTGATAAGCGTCTTTCGTGCAATCGATAAACTTGGGAACGAGACATAAAGATAGTGGAAGCCAAACCGTGATTACAAATGTGGACGACCCTCGCATCGTTTTAAACATAGGCCCTGCGGTTAAAGCGTACCTTGCCGAACAGCACTGACTTCGACTAGCCACTGGGACGGATCCATGCCCGGGGTCTTGTGCCTAGGGTCCGGGGTCCTGTGCCTTGGGTCCGGGGCTCTGTGCCTGGGTCCCAGGGTCTTGCGCCTGGGCCCGGGATCTTGTATTGGTTAGCCTAGGTGTGGTCAGGTTCATAAAGCAGAACTACGCATTACACAACTGCTTCAACGCGCACACTTTGCATTCATAGAGCCTGACATTCATAGCTAAACCGACTCTCTCTGTCGGCAAACACTTGTTAACAGCGTGCCCGTTAAACCCTAAGAATGCCCTTTTTTCGATGGTTCAGATCACTGCATACAAGTGTGATCTATAAACGGCATGCGATGCAGCTTCCCTGCACGAAACTCACCACTGTTTGGCCCAGGTGTGCGTGATGACCTCAGATGTCCCGTGCGGTGCCCACTGGACAGCACCCCTCCCCCCCCCCTTACCCCTCTAATGGCTGGGGATGACTGCCGAGCGACGGAATGGGGACAGCGGCGCATAGATCTGGCTAAAGATAGGCACGCGCCTGATGGGCGGGCAGGGCTTCCAGCCCGTCGCCTGAGTGCTATTTAATGGCCCGAGATTACTGGATCTCTGATTTGACTTTGGATTGGAACGCACAGTTTGTAGCTGGCGCCAGGATCCATGTCCAGCTGGCGCCAGGCTGTTGCCGTGCCGAGAGGGAGAGCGACTCGAGAACATAAAATGTAAGGCTATAGTTTGCCTTTTCAGTTGAGAGGGCTCTTGACCACCAACTTGGCAGCAGCCCTCGCTCCCAGCATTTGTCATTTTTCCACTGCTCAGCCCCACTCATTTTGCGAAACTACACCCGTCGCCCTGGCAAGATGCCCTGTGATATAGACAAACGATCGCGGTGTGGTGTACATGCATATAAACGGTGAACAGGCTGCCAAGGTATGGATGAAGTTCTATTGCTTGAAGTTCACAGCAAATCGTCCCAGGGGAAGTCCTTCAGAACGCGTGGATTGCGCTGCGTTGAGACAAGCGTCCAGCCCATCCAGCCCAGAATGATGCTTGTTATTCCGACCCTGACCCCCGCCTCAGTGTTAAAGATCACAATAGTGGTGGAAAAGCAAGGATGGAAGTTCACAGGATGGCACCGTGCCATTGTACTACAGTCGCTGGCTAGCTAGTTCAGCTTTGAACCGTACCACTGGTGATCGTCTTTGATGGGGTGTTTAATCATTGTGGGCTTAAGCGTGATAGAACTTGGCGCTTAGATTGGACTCAAGTTTTCAAACTTAAGTATTTCGGGGGTCAATGACAAATGGCTGAAAAAGAACGATAACAGCAAAGAAGGAGAAATAACGAGAAAAATGAACAGCAGTCAGATGTCGCAACCCGTAAGCAAGGATATTTTTGGTGGACTTAAGCCAACTGTGTCATGACATGTTTTAGGTCGGAAAAGCACAAGCTTTCCTTTCTCACGACTTGATAGGACGCAAGTGGACATGGCACAGCCACATACTTTGGATGGACGCTGTATGGGTATGGCCTACCTGTAGGACAAAGACCACCCAAGCTGATCCGACATGGTCGGGTGGAAGGCAGTCGGATGGGCCATGGACGGGTGTTCACCGGAAGGTGTGGGACATATTTGGATGTCAAAGATGGACAGGATGACGGATGACGGCAGATGAACAGGAGGATGGTTGACACACCGATGGACGAAATGGCGGCTGACACACAGATGGACGGGGTTGGCTGGCTGGTTGGCACACACGCACAAACACGGTTGGCACATGGCTGGTTGGCACACACGCACACACACACACACACACACACACACACACACACACACACACATGGAGGGATGGATGGTTGACAAACAGATGAACGAAAAATAACGGATGGGACACATATAGAAGGGATGACGAATGGTGCGCCGATAGACGGAATGACCGGTTGACACTGAGATGAACAGCATAACGGATGTCATACGGATGGACGGGATGGGGGTAATGGATGACAGAAAGATGAACGGGATAATGAATGACAAAGGATGGGCGGGATGACGGATGACACACAGATGAACGGAATAATGGATGACAGACGGGTGAATGGGAATGGGCGGGCGCAGCGAACAGGACGGATATGGATACGGATACATGTGACGGATGCGCATACATGCAGCGAAAAGACTGGCGCTTGACACAGGTCGACATCATATTCGTGAGCGGTTGAGATACGCAGACACATGCATCTTGATGACAATATTATCAAGCCAAATCTTCTAGATGAAGCGCACATACAATTCCAGGGTTCTTAAGAAAACGTGCACAGATGGCCCAAGTATATTTCAGTGGATATGATGTCTTGGAAGAAAACGTGCCGCAGAGCGGGGCCTTCATTGCGATTCTCGAGTTCTCCCTACCGAAACAAAATAAGCAGCGCGGGGCCACACATGCACGACAAATCCTCCGAGGGGGATCGCGCCGGGTGGCGCCAGGCTCGCAGGCATTCCCGTGTCGCTGGCGGGAGGCAGCGATGCACAAACCGTAAACATGCCGAGGCAAGGTCGCTGATCTCGAGCGTTTCATCAGCTGTGGACGCGCCCGACTACCGCGGTACAGTGTTGCATCACAGAGGCATGTGTGCAGTTTACATGGCGCCATCTCCGGCGATGCGAAACCAGGATGAGGCTTCCCTGGTAGCCAGCTGCACTTTGCAAGGCCTGAGCTGCGTTTAATGCTTTATTATAGATCGACTAGCAATTAAGCAATGGGTAGCCTTCAGCTCAGTTGGGTACAACATAAAGGCCCTTGGCTCTTTTATTATTGTACAGCCAGAACAGATTACTGGCAATGCGCGTGTAGTAGATGTTGAGCTTGGACCGTGAGAATCTGTGAATTATTGCGCGTTTTGAAATAGAGTCTAACGTTTTGACATAGAGTCTAAGAGGTTTCAGGGTCTCCTACAAAGTTCAAAAACGATACAAGCCGTGGCATCCGAAACATCTGGACCGCGCGCCAGCCGTCAAGAGGTACTCCACCTAACTTCGCGATGACGTGGTTAGTGGTTGAGATTCTGTGCAGGCTATCCAAGAAAGCAAAATTAGGAACTAAGCGAGAAATACAAAAATGGGACGCCGTCACGACCACCTTGTAACTCACATTTGTGGTCAACACCACACCGCGTGACAGCCGGGATGGTATGATCTTCTCGCTGCTGGCACTGCCGCGTGCTTTGCACTGAGCTCCAGGTGCGTTTCAGACGTTCAAAGTGCGGTTGCTTCACCCCGAGTGTTTTGAAATTCCGGCACAAAGAGGCTTTCCGGATTTTTCCGGTCACAGGACTGGTTAGAGAGGGCCACTACCGCGCCAGGTGGAGATAGTAAATGTGTGGAAACGTGGTCCAAAGAAGAAAGTATCAATAAACAAGTAAATACATACATACATACATACATTCTTCCAAATTATATATATGCATATATATATATATATATATATATATATATATATGCATTGACGCTTGAACGAATCCGAAATAAAGCTGAAAAATCTTGCGCAGCCCGATAAAAACCCTTCCTGTACACCGAAGTGCGCAGACGACCACCTTTCTGGTGGACGAGGACGTCCAGGAAGGGCACTCTGCCATCTGACTCCTGTTGCATCGGAAATCTGGCACCGGAAGTAAAAGTGCCGTCATGCCCGTCTGTTAAAAATGCTCGTGTATCATGTGCGTAATACCATGTAGGCAATATCATGCGCCCATACTCGCGTATTCGTCATTCGTAATGTATTCCCGCTCATCAAATTTTTCAGGAAGGAGGAGTCAGATGGTAAGATTGCATTCCGGGACGTACCAGCAGTTTCATTTAGCGACAAAATTAGGTTAAATTATGAACATGTTTACATAACAGCTTGAGCGAAGCCACTTGCAACGTTTTGGTTACGTTTTCGACTTAGTTTGCAATTTGGCGAAAGTGCGGTTTTTAACAATTTAATTGGCAGATGTGATACGATAACGGTTGGGCACGTAGTGATAAATAAATGAAAGAATTTAGTCCCTTTTGCCACAAGGCTACCTTTTCTTTTCGCTTTATGGTGTCCAAAACCACAAACTTCACCCGCACCTGCAAATGTAAGCGTATCGCCAAATGCTCATGTCAAGATAAACGTGTTGTAGTTGGTGATTGTTGGATGCTGTAACGTGTTGTGTTGTGCGGAGCGTGGATAACTGCTGAATGTTGACAACCCACAAGTGACGTTTACACATCAAGTAATGTCGCACGCTGCTGCCGCCAGACGATGACGGCAGGGTACCATTTTTATTGCATTTTGCCATTATGTCTTTCGTAATGAAAAACGTGCTGGGCAGCATGGTGCTTCCAGGACTTCCAGCCAGTTAGCAGCGCAGGTCTGCAGAGTGCGATTCAAGCGGAAATCATATATTTTTACAATATGTTACATGATAAGATTATCGCGAACGCATGCTTCTCACGGATTTGTCTGGATCAAGAACAATCGCACGCTTAACAGCCCACATCTATCATCGGCAGAAAAACCAATGAGACTAATGGAAATCCTCGCCCACGCAAGCGTGACAGTGCCATGCATTCCGTAGAAGAGCGTGGCAGAGCATGACCACACCTTCCCGCTCCAGGCACGCATGCTGACCAGCTGGTGATCAATGACCCGCTGACGAGCTGCTGACTTGCGGTGATTTGCGGGGCGGTGCAGCAGGGGGGAGCTGAGTATGTATTTGCCGCCCCACAAATTTTTGGAGGTCCCTTTTTCCAAGCTAAAGACATTGTAGCTATCGGTAAGTTACCCAAACTGAGATGAAGGAGCAAGAAAGCAATACATCGGGCTAGAGAAAGAATAATTCGGGCCATTGCTGAGATAGAAAGTAATAAATCGGGTTCAGAAGATCCCTTTCTAATTCAAGAGGCTTGCTTTTCGAGCAATAAGACCATATTTATAAAAAGGTAGGCCATACAGATGTTTAGAAGACCCAGTGCTACGTTAAGGGGGCTCCTTTGTTGGCTCGACAGGCCCTCGTTACGAACAAAGAATCCCCTGTTCTGGGAAGGAAGGCAACCTTTTTGTTCAGGGGGCTTCATTTCTGGAACAGGAAGCCCCGTTTCCGGAACAGAAATTCCCGTTTTGAGAAAACGAGGCCCTTTAGCTAGATTTAGAGGCTTCCTTCACAACTCGGAAGCATTCGGCTCCGGATTGGGGTCCGTCTTCGCATCAGGAGGCCCTTTTCTTGAGCAGAAACTGGAACAACCCTTTTGTTTTCAGGGTAGCGAGACCCTTTATGAATAATTAGAACCGCTCCATTCTTAATTTTTCATTGCCGGCATTTACTTACTAGAGCATGTAACAATTGAATGAGGGAGCACGTGCTCTCGGTGCCCCTCCCCCTCGAACACGACAATGCCCATGAAGCCTCCAAGTGAGGAGGCCCCATTTCGTTTAGGGGCCCTCTGAAAAAGCTGTCCCGGACTCAAAATCCGTGGTGCCACCCCTGCTGGTTTGTTTCTACGCTTTTGAAACCTGCAGAGCCGGCCCATATCTCCATCAAGAGAAAGGAGCTCACGAATACAAACAATGCCAGACATATAGGCTTTAACAATGTCAAAATAATAGAGAAAATATAACAGGTTGTTTCAAGGTAGTATCACCTCACTGACTTTCGTTGTATGACACTATCTTAGACTGCAGTAATACTAATGGATAGCTTCTACGATGCTTTCGTTAGTCCTGTCAATCCCTAAATATTAGTTGCAGCGATGGTGCAGGCCGAGTTAATCTTGTTCGTAATAAACGAGAATTTGCAGATTTAGAGGCCCGGCCCGAGCATCACGTCTTCTGAAAGTGTACTGCCTTTGCAGCCATTTATCGCGGGTTGAAAGAGCTTCCAGTAACAAAAACGCAATCCATAAAATTATATGCTATTGAAACCGCTACGTATATGCCCGCTTCTATTTCATCGGTCGTATTTTGCTGTACCATTACAATCCTGATTTCTCCGCCCTCATTTGATTATCACGGAACAAAGCAATTCTCAAATTGCAGACACATTAATAAACACAGGTCGAAACCAGGTGCAAATCTCGATGACCAGGCGTCGTAGGGAAGGAACAGGGACTGACAAATTCAGACAGGCGAAACGACGGACAAACACACTGTAAAAGGGTATGTCGATGTGTATGCAGGCGGTCACGTGGTTACGGGCGGACGATAGGTCCACCCCTTTTGGGACGTTCCTGAGGTTTAATGTCGGACCCTAGAAATCAGAACAGATGAAGATGTAAAACAAACCGCGCAGTGCGAGCGAGTCTGCCAACAAAACTTACGGCGGGTTCTCAAAACTGTCCAATGCATGAGTGTAACAGTAACAGACCGGAAGGCAAGCAATGCCTCCCTTTCCGAAACCAACCTGGGGCAAGTCTTAATGATGTGTGGTCCAAATCTAGCTGGGGTCTAAACCACGCAAGAATTAATCATGCAAGCCACGCACATGCTTAGCCGTGTTTCTTTAACCAATATCCACTCCAACATTTCAGCACCTCACAATGCTTTGTTCACAATTGCCGAGGCCGTAAGTTATTGAAACTTCATCACTGTCATCGTTCGGCACCCCTACACGTAATCAGAGTTATAGCTGGCTATTTCAGTTTAAAAATGCTAACTGAGAATTATCATACGATTCCTACATCACTGGACATCCCCGATTCACTTTTGAGGCAGACTTTCAGCGCTTTGCTGACACCAACGGTATCAGTTGCAGAGGGTTCTTGGATTCATTAGTTAACTTTGTGCTCTTATCTACGTGATAACGACCGACAACTCCCACATCCGTTATCGCCTGGCTCGTCCCACACAACAACAGGCGCCGAACTGGCTTAGTACGATAGTTTTTACCTGCAAGGCTCAGACCGAGCGAGCATTACTTGAACCATGATAGCATTTCCAGGTTCAGTGGCCCGGGCTCCACGGTTTCTGGAAGCAAACATTTTTGCAACCACTGATGGCAGCTTCCACGGGCTTGAGAACACGAAATGGTAAATCTTTCATGGGTCGTCTGAGATGCTAATCATGCTCAGCTTGTGAAAACTCGTCAGCATTTATCTCAAAATTTGTACTTGCATGTATGTGAATATATAATAGTAAATATTTGTATGTAAATATGAATATGCATGCATGTTCAAATAACTTGTATCTAATAACTTATAAAAATATTTAAATAACTGATATCTAAATACCTTGTATATATATGTATATATATATATATATATATATATATATATATATATCCCTTATTTTCTGCTTTTCCACTTGTACCAATTACGGGATTTCTTGGCATGCACCTTATTTCTTTATGATTCTCTTATATGTACCTTCGATCTCGGTACGTAAGAAATGTCCTCTAAAAGCTTGTTGCATATATTTGTTTGAATCTACTTACAAGCCCGTCGAATGGGCGTAATTTTCCTGCAACATCGCAATCTGACCAAAACACAGCCTTTTCTTCGAATAACGCATGAAACATCAAGTTTACAACTTGCAAAAAAGTGAGGTCCACGGGATGAATGAAGCCAAAGCAGATGCCGACAGCTGGCCGAGTAGTGGCACGAGAACACGGGTAGAGCTAATTCACATATAGAAGGTAACAAAAGGCCGTCATGGTCACCTGTGGGTCGGTGTGTGTGTGCGTGTGCGTGTGCGTGTGCGTGTGCGTGTGCGTGTGCGCGCGCGCGTGCGTGTGCGTTTGCGCGCGCGCGCGCGCGCGTGTGTGTGTGTGTGTGTGTGTGTGTGTGTGTGTGTGTGTGTGTGTGTGTGTGTGTGTGTGTGTGTGTGTGTGTGTGTGTGTGTGTATCGCTTTTAGGACATTTCGAATGATCGATCGCAGATCTGGAAAACCATGGAACGGACAAAGACGTGAAACTATTTGCATGGTGTAGGGAAATGTACCGCTCACGATTCACAAACAGTGACCTGGACGACTCGACATAGATGTGTTGGTTAGCGACCGAGAAAGGAAGAACGTCACCTTTTCCAAAACCATTTTGCTTGCATTTGCTTCAACTGAGAAAGATCTGATGAAGGGTTGAAAGAAAGAATGAGTGGTGAAAGGCGCCGAGGAAGAAATAGATGTATTGTAACCGGTATCCTAGAAAAGTATTAATATTTCCACAACACTTTGATCATTTGCTAAAAACGTGAAAATCCATTCGCGTAACTAAGCCTTGAACAAACTGAGCGCATCCAACGCGGATAAAGGGGCAACATGCCTGTTTGTAAACTAAAAAAACTTATTAGCATAGGGTCATAAAGCCATCCACCTCCAATCGCTAATTATTAGCTTCACCCACGTTAGAACACTCACGTTTAGTGTTTTATCGCTCGTCGCACGCTGAAAATGTGTCTTACTGTTTGTTACAAGCGAGGCTGTAGGCCGACTTTCCCATTTGACGACATGGAAAAGCACAACTTTCAAGTTGCGAAAAACTCGAAGAGCATGGATAAAACCGGATCCGTATCCCGACGACCCAGCATGGCAGCCATGTAAGGGAACGCCTTCTGCCGAAAGGGAATATGGCCAGTCGTGTCGACAAAGGCATGCATGTATGTTGTGCCGGACTGTCCCGCCCTTACGTGCTCTAACGATGATGCCGCCTGTTTTGGGGGTGTTTGAATAATTGGTATCAGATCCCAGTGACCATAACATGTGAAGGCGGGAAACCAACGACACGCCGGAGGCGAATGTACCCAGCATAACTCGTTAGCGGATCTGAAAAGCATGCTTCCATAGGCATGCACCTACACCAGATAACAGACAGAAATCAACCATTGTCACCCTTTCCGACACAAGATCTGTGCTTGCTGGCAGTCTTGTTCATTGCTGCTGATATCCGTTTGCGAGATTGGCGTATTTTACGGCGGTTTGTTTTCAATTGCCCAAACTGTAAACACAGCAAAACATCCAACCATAGCGTCGACTAACATAGCTAACCCTTATCAGGTCTACAGCCAGCCGTTAGTTTAGCCACTAATATCACATAAAGGGACCTCCGCCCGCTAGATGACTTCATAAGCTTACTTTTGGACACCACCTACTTAGCAACGGACAACGCTAACATCTGTTGTGGTCTCGCTTTCCCACGTCGCACAAAACGACCTTCTGCCTTGCTATCAACTGAACCAACTCCACTGTATCACCGCAAATGCTCGACTCAAGTTGATTCTGAACCGAACATTTCATCACGTTATTCCACAGATGTCTGCACTCCCGGACTATGTGCGTGAGTACTGTTCAGGGACCCTGGGTCAACGAATCGGCTCCCCAAAGACCATCGCAGTTTACTCGGCAGCCGAGCAAGGTATCTCACTGTGTTCTTCCTGTGGAGTTTATGCTACAGGCAAAATGTTTTGAAGGACTACACCTGTATATGCTCGGCAAGTTCTGAACTTGTAGTGTGAATTCGATCAGTGATTTTGTCGGCACGGTATAATTTTTCTTTCTGATTGGCATTTTATGTAACGCTCCCGCTGTCCCACTGCTTCAGAATGCAACTTCTTACAAGCTTCTCTCGAAGTTGGCGTGAGGCAGACCTGTAACTATCCTTACGCGAGGTTTGTTGTCAATGACTAGGCACCATCCTCAAAACATAAAGGTAATACAACTTCTACTTTAGACCCGAGCCTCAAGATATTTAGGCTCGATTGCTGCAAAACTATAACACTTGCCAATATATGACATCTCAACTTTTAGCACAGGAGACAAACTCTAACAATGATTCTACAAGACGCGAACCCAACTCTCGTGCAGACCAAACGTACACCTCCCGCCCGCCCCCGCTGCATCTCTGCTGGGCTACACTGAGACGGAAAAATGCATGCGTGGACCGACCAAAATCTATCAGAGCATAATATGAGACTTCCGCCGAAACGCACGGCTCTGCCACAGTCGCCAGCGCTGACACACACGTAGAGGAAGACAATTTTGGGTTAATGTGCGTGCGAGGGCCGGGGCGCGGTGAGGTATTGAACAAATTTATGGAAGAAGTGAAAGGATGGAACTATTTCATTATTGTCATCACACTTTTTGTGCGGATATCACAGCCGTAATAAATATCACGAAGTGAATTCTGGTTGCGACAATGAAAGCAATCATTTGTTGAATTGGGTATTGCTTATTCGTTTTCCACTTTTTGAGCTCCAAGAAAATTTGCGAAGACTACATATTATCTGTAACGAATCATCCACTCGACTTTTGATAGTTCACGTGAAGTCGTCATCACCAGTCTTCATGTTTCATCGCTAGTCTTTATGTTTCATCGCCAGTCTTCATGTTTCATCGCCAGTCTTTATGTTTCACCACCAGGCTTCATGTTTCATCGCCAGTCTTTATGTTCCACCACCAGTCTTCATGTTTCATCGCCAGTCCTCAGGTTTCACCGCCAGTCTTCAGGTTTCACCGCCAGTCTTCATGTTTCATCGACTTTCTCTCCATACCAGCCACCTTCAGAGACGCGGGGCGAGCGAGAAGACAACCAAGCTGTGCGCCTTCACCACGCATCATCATCGCCATCGGCGCTAAAACCTCATCGACCGCACTCAAAGCATTGTGGGAATACTGTTTCGGATCTGCGGTGGTTCAATGAATCAGGTTACACGCCTGGCGAGCTTTCATGGTCTGGGCTTCTTCCTCGGCTTGGGCTGAACCGTGAGCTGTTTTAGAAAAGGTCCTAAAACAAGCGCGACTGACCGATTCCTGATCACCTGTTGCCGCCGCTCTGGACCACACGACAATGATCTCGGTCCGCAGCTTGGCGACGGAACATTTGCCTCAGCATGCAGCTGGTTTCATGTCCCAGCGCCTCCGTGACAGAGATCTGACACAATACAGACAAAAACGCATCCAAATCAGTGGATTAATTGTCTGCACTTGAGCGCGCGGCGCCGGCTGCACGCACCCATTCACACTTATTTCGGTACGATGGCCCGTTTTCTGCTCCGCCAAACGGCTTTGGCTGCAGCCTGCCCGCTCGGTGGTGCAGATTTATTGTGCCGATCGCCAATTCTTCGCCTGAGCGCTCGTTCCGTATTTGGTGGCCGCGACCGTCCACAGTGCGCCACCGGGCGAGCTGGGGGCCCGCAGGCCAGCCCGGTGCCGTTACTCAGAGCGGTAGCCGCCACCGCCGCCCCACCCGTGGGCCGATGCGGCAGCGATTGGGCTGCGGCGGCGGCGCAGAGTCGGTCACGTGCCCGGCCGGTGACCGAGGGACCGCGCGGCCCGGGCCCGGTCGGCCGCCGCTGCAGACCGGTAACGGCACGCCGCGGTCGTCAGACAGCGGATCGCCGCTCCTGCGTGGCCGGGCTCGTGGCTCTGGCCTGCAGCGTATGCGGCGGGACGATGCAGCGACATCTGATGCCGTATCTGTCGAATCACGTCGCAGGTCCGCTGAAGCGTGTCCGGAGACGTTGAACATGACAGCCACCTTGGTTCGCCCACCGCTCCCAATGTTTCCGAGCGAAGTGGCAGGACTGTGTGGGCGTGGTGATAGAACGTTGCTGACATGGAGTCCCATTGTTCACTTACGTTCCTGCAGCATCATTCAGGACGTCCCATCTTCTCTGCATGCCAGCGGGTTTGCCATAAGTGTGGCACATTCCCGAGCCAATCAAGAAACGGGTCTAACAACGCGTTCCGTAATGCGCGAGTGCACCATGTGACCACCCGCGTCAGCCCGCGTTCTGGCCTGGTGCAACAGTGTAGCGTCGTGCAGCCGCCTTCCGGCCCATTGCATGCTGGATGGCAGGACGGCATAAGCCGCGACCATGGAAACGAGCATCGAGCTGGTTCCCATTGCAACTCGAGCCTGCCCCGAAACGGAACACTCTCCGCGGGAGTCCGTGGGTCGGAGCCGTGTGTGTGCAGATGTGGGTGGAAGGACCACACATTGCAGCTAAACAAGCACCATTCATTGCCACTGTTTGCTGCTGGCAGTCCAAACACCCGCGGAAGTTCGAAGCTGTGGGTTAGAAACGTCGGCCGATGCGAGCTCAGGTGGTCCCCATGGACGTATTGCGGGGGTGGCACGTTCTGAGATCGGTTGGAGAAAGGGGGCTCAGCCGAAAGGTTGACCTGCCTACCTGCCTACCCCTAAAGCCTAGTTTTTCTGGAGTTCGACCGCTGAAATTTGTGTCCTCAGTGTTGAAATAAAAGAAACATTATTGATGTTTCGTAGATTCAGAATTGTTTTCCTGCGGATAAATGACTTCCCTTTTGAAGTTAATGGGAGTTGTCTTACGCAAAACGCCTAAAAATAAAGAAAAACGTGTTTCAAAGAAGAAAGCATATTAGTAAGTCTTAGAAAGAGACAACTAATGACTTCTGCCGTCGCTGATAGTGTTATGTAACCACCACAGCCACAAGTATGCTACAGATACACTTGTCACTGTTGGGACGACATACCTGGAACTTTTATACCTGAGCTTTTACCTGGAACAACGTGCACTTTTGAAATCTGTCGTATGTTGCGATCAGTTGTTCTTTATCCCAATCCAGGCAGGATCATTGGAAAGGCTTGTCACGGATCGTCTGGCGCCAATTTAGCATGACATTAAAAGTGATGTGTATAGGTACCTTCTGCCCGCATGGTAACTTTTGGACCTAGTATACCAAAAATTAAGGCGAATTGTTTGCATTCACTTGACCAAGTATTTCCCCATTGTCAATATGCACTGAGGGGGCACAGAATAACATTGGGGTGGGAGGTGAGGAGCTCAGCCCATCGAAACCATATAAAGTAACGCCCCTTAGAATATTGTCGGTGTCCATTTCGCGGACACTCTGAGGATCCGTCAGTGTTCAGGAGGTAGCCCGGCTCCCTCGGTTCTCGGTTCGGTTGCCGGTTCGGTTCCCGCGCAGATCAAGGGGTAACATCCTTAGCTTACATAACGTGCAATCAGTGAACGTAAGGATGACATGACCGGCAGAGCACGATACTGGTCTCGCACGCCATACTTATCTTACCAGTTGATTCACCATTCGCTGATCGATCACATGCACGGTATTTAAGCCAATACATGCGCCGGAACAACTCACGTCAGACCTTTCTCTCAGGCACCAAGACTTTTTCAGAAATCGCCCACCTCAACGTTTTCGGAAAATGGGTGCACGCAACAGTGTCACGAGACTGCGGGATGGTGGAGGCTGGGCTCGGGGGTACCGGACGGCCCGCTTCACGGTCGGCGGCCCGCGGTCACCGGCCCGCTGGTGGTCCCTGCCGAGGCCTCGTCACGACTCAGACGACCGCAGCGGAGATCAGCTGGTGCCCCGTCGCGGTCCATGGCTGAATGACGCGGCTGGGTGAGCTGCCACTCCGTGTGTTGCTCGCCAACTTTTTCCAATGGTTATCGCCTGACTCACGCTTGTTAGTTTGACATCTGGGAAAATGTGCAGCTGATCTCGTAAAGACAGACTGAGTTAACGTTACGTGGGCGAGAACACCGAAACGCTGCAAGGCATGGCCCGCCTCACAGCTGCACCGGGCGTCCATCCTAATCTCGCGCCGCGACACCGCGACCGATGCACCGCAGCGCCGAGCGCTCGCTCCTGGTCTGATCCACGAGCTCCATATGGGGCCGCGCCGCCTCATGAATGGCGGAGGAGGTCCTCTCGTGCGCAGTTAGACCCCGGGCCGGCCGTCCGCAGTCGCCGCCAGAATTAATGCCAGCGTCGCAGATGATACCCCGAGATGTGCACGTCAATGCGGAGGCGCGGCAACCGGTTCCGGCCGGTCGCGGCACGACCTGGCGGCGCTGGTGTGACGTGCATAACAGAGGACCGGCGCTGAACGACGAGCACAGGTGCTCGAGGCCCTCAAGCGGATTGGTTGCCGTGGGCGCACGCTTGAAGCATGCAATGGGCGGGTTGCCACCGTCGATGATATCTGGGAACGACAAACTGTCGATGACATGAAATGTGGTATAACGCCCAACCTGAAGCGGGCAACGCCAGGTTAAGATATTGAAGCATTAAGATGTAAAAATATGAGTGATGTTCAAAACCCCAGCGCCAGTGACAGCGCACGCATTCGTCTATCGATTGCAATCAGGTACGGTTACATAACTATGTCAATGTTGGGCCCAGCAGCTGTATAAAATTCATATTTATTCGCTGACAGGAATGGACAGTACTGATAGCCTCATTCCTCGCAGAAAAAACCAAGAGAATAGAGATAAAGATGCGTTGATATTTCGGCAACATGCCTTTATCCAAACAATGGCAGATGTGATTTACAGCCAGCAACAGCCAACATTTTACACTTCTGCTATTGTTTCGATAAAGGTATGCTGCCGAAACATCAGGACATTTATATCTTCATTCGCCCGGTTTTTCTCCGAGAAACGAGGTTATCACTACTGTCATCTACGTAAATAATGTTCCTCGCAAATGCACTTGACAACTTACCGCTGACGAGGATGCTAACATTCGTCGCCCAGTAGCTACGGTAGTGAGTGATCATGACCTCGAATCACCCAATAGGAAGGCTAGATCTCCAGTCCCTTCAGTAGATCGCATTCAACTTACCAGGTCGTTGCAATTTGATCGCTTTGGTCTCCGCTGCTCTTGCTTCTTCCTAAGCAAAACGATTGACCAATTGCGCTGTTCCAGGCAGTCCTCGATAACCAAGCATTGCTACCGGGATTACATAAATTTCGTCTATCTGGAGGCTGCAAAAAAACGCCGGTTCATTAGCGGCCTTCGCGTTATTTTATGACGCATAAAACCACTGCAGAACCATAAGCGTTGTAGTCTTTTATGACTGAAACGGAGTCAAGTCCAGTAAAGATATGCGACTGACCCTCGCAATACATTACTTGGCCTAAGCAGAAACGCCTTAGTTTCATATTTTCCGACCTTATGAGTTCTACTACTGAAACTACCGACCCCCTTAATACGAGGGACGGAGATAAACGATACCGACCCCCTTAATACGAGGGACGGAGATAAACGAGATTTTAAGCGATCGCTTGGATGACCGTTGTAGAAATACTCGGCGTTCCAAGTCAGGGCTCATGGTCACGAGCAAAAACAAAGTTTACAAAAGAACAAAGAATACAGATTTAAAAACTTCAGACGCTTGGGAGTCAGGAAATGCTCCTAAGGTGTTCAGACTCTTCCAACAAAAAGGCGCCGATACCAAAGGCGATCATTGGGGAGTAACGGTATCAGCTGCGAGTCATGGGGTTTATGGTTCTGTGCACACTTTTCACGCTTCTTTGTTTTTTAAAAAACATTCACAACTCGCTCTATCACGCTATTTCATTTCTGGGCAGGTAAGATAATCTGAGCACATGTGATGTGATCTTTTTCACTCCGTGTGTTATTGAACACTCATTAAGACATTCTCAAGACAAATTGTGATTTTTCTGGAGGGACTACTTAACTTTCTCTCTAACGCTTTGGTGGTGTGCAAGCATCAACCCAATGTGCTTGAAGCCACACGAAGTTATGTAACGACGTTACCACGAACGATCCATTTTATCTTTACATAAAGCATCATGCTGATGAGTGAGAGTGCGGTAGCTACATTCCCCGCTTGTTCATAGTCCAACTCAGGTATGTTTAATAACGGAGCAGTCCGCTTATGACGTCCGCAACCATGTGCTGCAGGGAACCCATATTTCCTCCACGGTATCAATCTGGCCGCCTTCAGCACAGTCGAGCCGAATAGGCTGGTACTCAAGCGGAGATATGGTCCATCGAACGATGCTGCTCTTGCCTCCCGGAGACAGCGATGTATCGTTCGGTTTATATAACGGATCCTAGCGCTGGTGCTTATTGATCGAAGGTTATTGAGAACACTGCACCATTGCTTTTTACCGACGTAGCCTTCGGCGTCGCTTTCTCATCTCCCAGAGGCGTGCACGTATGTGTCCACCTTAATTTGATATTTGTCTCCTTGGCAAACTATGTTGGTGTCTACGGACTGCGCAGGCCAGCGATCCTTGGCCACCAAAGGCAAAGCAACGGCGTATAGATTTTGGATGTGTTACTTTTGATCTAGAGCCTAATGCAGAAGCGTATTTTAGCGCTTAGATAGGTGTAGCCTACGACACAAGAAGAAACATTGCCACATATCTGGGCGAATCTTTTATGACCAGTCAACATTGGAAACCGGAAGCAGACCGCGACCTGCCTGCTTTATTCGAGAGCTGTGCTTTGGTCTGGAAGCCCCTCAGCCCTCCCCCTAGCACTGATAGATCTGAGCCCAACTTCCCCAAAGTCCGCTGTCCTTTGGCGATGCGCGAGCAGGGCTGGAACGCCGTCGGGCAGCGGGCCGGGAGGTCAGACGGCCGCCGAACGGAGGCCGGCCGGATCGATTGCACGGGCTCAGCAGCAGGGGCAGGTCATCCATCCCGCGGAAACTCGACTCCATCTGTCGACGACAGCTATGTGGGCAGCTCATGCAGCCGTAGATAAGGGATTATGCAACCGTCACGAATTGTTCTGTGACATGTCTGCGATAAATCGACCGTCGATAAGGCATGGACGGATTCGTTCACGTTGCTCGTGCATTGACCGATGCCGAAAGATCTTCACGGATTTCGGCAATCTCTATTATATTAATCATAAGTTGTCATCTGTCGATGCAATGTCCATCACAGACGTCGGTCACGGACGTTGCACCAACAGACGACATCGTTTAGTTATGTAAGAGAAATTGCAGGAATCTATGAAGACCTGTCGGCACCAGCCAATGCAGGAGCGTCGTGAACGAATGCGACCATATTGCGTCCCCTTTACCATGTGCCGCCTCGAAATGCTGAGAAGCGACGAGCCAAATTCTTCACGCCATTCCAGTCCTGGGTGGACCTTTTTGGCATTTTGGGGCCTATGATTCAAATGTGGCGCCCTCCAGGCACGGGCCCGTGTTTTCAGAAACTGCGGCCGCCGGCAGGCTCTTGCACATGCGCTTTAACACGCGTTCGGGTAGGTATCAATTTGAACCCGAACTTTTTCCAAAATAATTTGCGAACTGCGCGGCGTGCCCGCACCACACCTTGCATGGCTGTAGACAATTTAATAGTGGATCTGTTGGCAAAATAACAGACGTACCTTGTAAAGTAGCTGATCTATGACGGGTCAGTCAGGCCGTGGCTGCCAGCGAGGGCCATTTGTACGGAATCGTTCGATCTCAGGCGACGGTGATGTGTTGTACTAAACCATACATCTCTAGCAAAGCCTCTTACGCAATCGGACAGTTGAATTAAGAATTACAACAAATGTCACTGACCTAAGGTCAGATATGGAGGTTAAACGGAGGTAAAGACTAACCTGCCTTTTTACTGGCGACCCTGCTTTACGAGGTAGGTTTTGGTGCTCATTCCGAATTTATTAATAACAGGGACTGCAACAGACGTGGTTCATGGCCATCTTAAGGGTCAGAGTAGCTTGCTGACCTACCCGAATCCTGTTCTTCTGACTGCTTTCGGCAATCTCTGATCGGTGCTTTTATCCGGTGTAGGGGCGGGCCGCTTAGCGTAATCCTTTAAGGTCATTCAAATGAGAAAAAAGCAATCTCGTGGTGCTTTGGTCCCCCTGACCTTTAAAAGGCGAGAAATGTTACCCACCTTAAATGAAAACAAGTGTTTTTTGTTTTGTTTACAGCAGGTATCTGGATTCAAAGCGGTTGCATGAGAAAATCTGGGGAGAATTTGACACCAATCTAAAGTTTGACCTTGTTTGACGTTAGTTTGCCTCAAGGTCATGATAAAGCCACCGGAAATTTTAACACAAGCGAGATCATATAAAGACTAACCAACCCTGTAAATTTGGTGTATCTGTTTGTATTTGGTGCTCTGTTAGTATTTGAGATCTCACAGGCAGTCAAATTAGACGCGACATTAGTGCTACGGCATAGGCGTGTGGTTAAGTCTTTGCTGTTGAAGTAATGGCTGGTTTATATTTTTGCAGTATAAGTTTTGTCATGTGGTATCCATGCTGTGTATGAGTTTTTGTAGTAGGAGTAATGTCGCGTATAAGCGACGACTGGATAAGTCTTTGCTGTATAGATAGTGACAGGTATGAGCTTTGCAGCATAAGTTTTGTCAGGTGACACCCATGTTGTGCTTGAGTCTGCAGTAGAAGCAATATCGTATATAAGTAAAGACTGCATATGTTTTTGCAGTACAAGTGATCGCGTATAACTGATGCTATAGCACGTCTATCAGTAGGAGTTTTGCCGTAGCACTGATGTGACACCGTCCACATGTCCGGTGCAGAATGGCCGGGTACCCCGAAGTGGTGTAGGGGGATTAGGACACCAAATACTGGTTACCATGGGCCGATGAACCGACCACCGAAGA